>NC_143259.1:25800278-26103309 GCF_984573655.1 Nuphar pumila | reverse complement strand
CTAATGCAAGTCCTAAAGAGATAGATTTAGATATAGAGAAGCATACACTTGCATACATTGTTTTGCATTCAATCCCTAGAATTGAGGAGAGTTGTATTTAAGACCTAAATCTAATGTGAACATGGATATAATCAACTCAATATGGTCCTACCAAACCATACTTAGATCCTATATGTAATGATGTCAGCTTAGGACAAAATCTAGGCCCCTAAGGTTTGCATGGAAATATAGCTGACATATGTAGAATAAAGACTTAGATAATATCAAAGCAAAAAGAAAAGGCATTAAATTCGACCGGACTGAGACGAGTCCCATCACGGTCGCCAAACCTGTGATCATCGCAAAATTTTTCCTCTCTTGTGTATTTCTCTCTCTTCCTTCTCTTTTCCTTTCCAACCTCTATTTCCTCCTTTTTTAAGGGAGAAAATAAAAGACGGAAAGAAAGAGGGAAGAGAAAAGAAGAGAAAAGAAGAAGAGGAATTCTTTTGCGAGTCTCACTTGACCTTAATTTTGAAATTTTTTGAAATAACTCGCCTCCGTTTTTGAAATATTTGCGGGAAAACTGGGAGACGGGATCCGCTCGTCGGTACGAGGTTCGACCGTTCCTGGCGCCTTTACCAGGGGTAATCGAACCAAGGGTCGAATTTTATGCCTTTTGTTTTGCTAAGAATTTATCTAAGAAATTATTCTAAGTCTAAATGCACAGAGAATCATGCTTGTGCGAAATGCAAAGATGTATGCTCTTTTTGAAAATGTTTTGAAGAATTCCCAAGTGTTTCTGAGATGAATCTGATAAAGTGAAAATATGATTTCTAACTTAGAACTTAAGATTAAAGTTCCAAGTTTTTTAGAATAATCAAGAGCTCGGGAAAATAAATCTGGATTTCGAAAAATGATTTTGAAGTTTTGAGATAAAAGAAGAAGAAAGGAATTTTTCAAAGTTATAAATGGACTTTGAATCAGAATAAAAATGAAAATGGAATTGAATCAGAAGGAAAGATGGAATCGGGAAATCTGAATAAAATTGAGAAATGGAATTGATTTAAAAGTTTGGAATTTCAAGATGAAATCCGAATCCAAGATCTGGATTCTGAATAGAATTCAAAGTTGAAGATTGAATTTAGGATGGGAACTTGATTTGAAATCTGGAATGAAATGGAATTGGTTTTAAGGGTTGCAATTAAAGTGGAATTTGGATTTGGAATTTTGAATGGAATTGGATTCAAGATTTGGAATCCAAGATGGTATTTGGATCTGAAATCTGAGATCCAAGATAGGGTTGGACTCTGGATCCTAAGATGGAATTGGATCTGAAGTCTGAGATCCAAAGTAGAATTGGATTCTGGATCCTAGAATGGATTTGGATCTAAAGTCTGAGATCCAAAGTAGAATTGGATTCTGGATCCTAAAGAATGGATTTCGGATCTAAAATCTGAGATCCAAAGTAGCATTGGGTTCTGGATCCTAAATGGAATTTGGATCTGTAATTTGAGATCCAAAGTAGAATGGGGATCTAGATCCTAAATGGAATTTGGATCTGTAATCTGATATCCAAAGGTGGATTTGAACTCTGAATCCTAAGATGGAATTGAATCTGAAGTCTAAGATCCAAAGTAAAATTGGATTCTGGATCCTAAAGGGGAATTGGATCTGAAATTTGAGATCCAATATGAATGCTGAATCCTGGATCCTAAAATGGATTTGGACTTGTTAAATTCAGAAGATGAATTAAGAACTCCCAAGTTTAAATTGAACTTGGAAAATGAAATTTAGAATTTTGAATATACAAATGAATTTCAAAGTCAAATTGGACTTTGAATTTCGGGGCTTGAATTTGGAATTCAGAAGAGGAATCAAGAATTTCAAAGTTAAATTGAACTTTGAGTTTGATTGGAGTTTTGAATATAAAATGAATTTGGAATTTCAAGGTCAAATTGAACTTTGAAAACTGATTTGAATTTGAATATATAAAAAAAATGACTTTGAAATCTCAAAGTTAAATTGAACTTTGAGATTGAAAATGAAATTGAATTTGAAAATGAAAGGATGAATTGGATTTTATTAGAACTGAAGATAGATTGAGGAAGATATTTACATCACTTGGAGTTTTTGAAAAGGAATTTTGAAAACATGATGCAGTTCTATCCTAAATGATGAATGCATTTAAAGAATTTGAAATTGGATTTTGAAAAGCTATTCCATTCTTTAAATGAATTAAAAATGAGGTTGAAGACATAATATATCTCTGACTATGGTCATTGAATGTATTATGTAATAACTACATTTAAATTCAAGTGAAGAATAAAATACATTTTTTTGTGCTTTTATAGAATTTAAAATGAGATTAACTCTCAATATACCCTAACTATGGCCATTGGTATATATTTTGAGTTAATTTTAAGTTAAATTCTGATAAAAGAAGAAAATATTCAAGGAAAATATGATGAATTTTGAAAATGGATCCAGTGTGGATCCAGTGCTATTTTATAAAAGATAAACATGCTAAGTTTTGTCCACACCCTGACTATGGCCATTGATGTGGATCATCAACTTAGTATCAATTACCTCTTACGAAATGGTGCACGTCCCATTCGTGTTTCACCATTGTGAGAATTTGAGAAATAAAGGAAAAATGCATGAAAACAAGCAATTTATAATGTTTACAATGCTCATCCATGCTACCTAAAACAGGAAATGTAAATTCTCATTCAAATCTAACTATTACAACTCATAAAATCAAATTTTCAACTTCAAATGATAACTTTATCCACATATTTCCTGCAAAACAACCGGATTAGTATGAAAATAGAGGAAAAAATTGTACATACCACATGGAAGTCAATGGTAAAATGTTTGTATGCCTAGACATACATAAGGGAGAGGTGGAAAATAACATATATATATATATATATATACATGCATATATATGTGCATATGTATATGCATATTCACATATATATAAGTATATATATATGTATACACGCATATACATATATACATAACAGAATACGTGGGTGCAAATGATGCAAGTCACTGTGGTTGGACAGTGGATATTATTGGAAAAATTGTAATTGAAAGTGCACTAGGATCGAGGCAACGAGCACTAGAGGGGGGGTGAATAGTGCTTTTAAAAAACTTTCTGCGGAATATTGAAGGATTTTGTAAATCTCAAAGCAAACACACAAAGAACACAAGATTTTATCCTGGTTCGGTCAAACCCGACCTACATCCAGTCCCCAAGCAAAACCCGCTTGAGATTTTCCACTATCAACCTTGTAAACTACAAGATCACACAGACCATAACCGGTCCCACTTTCAGTAACAATCCTACTGAAAGCAAACAACTCCTTTACACCAAGGAGTCCTTCTTTTTACACAAAAGAAATAACAACTTACAATACAACCTATGAGCCTTCTTTTTGAATGCAAATGAGATGCAATTGGCTTTTGAGGTTGTTGAAACACTCTACTCACGAATTCACTATCTCTCAAAGTGATTTGAGTGAAAAACTGAAGTGAAAATATCACGTGAGTGAGAAAATCAATACTTGAATGAATAAGAGCGAAAAGCAAGATTCAAATCGATTGAATTGTTGTTTTTGAGTGTAAAATGCACTCATATTTATAGTTAAAAGATTCCATACGTTGAGAGTATGAAAGGGTGTCAAAACGGTCCATTTCGAACGATCAAAACATTTGAAAAATGAAAAGACACGCCTTTTTGAAGTTTCAGGAAAACGGCAAAATTAGTCGACTGAAACATCAGTTAGTCGACTAATAGTTAGTTATTAGTAGACTGACAGTTATCGTCGGTCGACTGATCTGTTAATCGAGCCGTTTGAAATTCTGAACTTTTGAAACTTAGTCGACTTAAGAAAAGTTAGTCGACTGATAATATCATCAGTAGACTGAAAAACCTTTTAGTCGACTGCTGTTAAAAACTTCTGAAAAACAAACATTTTGTTCGGTCGACTGATAAAAAGCATTAGTCGACTGCTGCTAAATTTTTCAGAAAACACATGTTCTGTTCAGTCGACTGAAAAACCATTAGTCGACTGCTGCTAATTTTCCAGAAAACAGACATTCTATCCAGTCGACTGATAAAACCTTCGGTCGACTAATTTGACAAGAATGACTTTTTAGAAAATATGGCGCGAATAGATTAGTCGACTGATAAGTCTATTGGTCGACTAATAAACATGAAAATTTAAGAAAAGAGTTTTCTAAAAAGATTTTCAAAAGAGTTTCTTTTAGAAAAGTTTTTCTAAAGACTTTTAAGATGAAATGCAACCTAAATATGCACTCTAAGTAAGGCTCTTACAAGAATCTAAGACTTTTAATGAATTAAACATTTGCACACTAGTCTTCAAGGATTCTTCACTGAATTCTTCAATTTCTTCATAGCCTTAGCTGAAATGCAGTTGATTCCACTTGCTCATCATCAAAACCTTGTACTTGAAGTATCATGTATGGCTTCATTGTCGTAACAATCTCTCCCTTTTTGATGATGACAAACTTAATCAAAGATGAAGCATTTAGATGCATAGATGGAGATTTTACTCCCCCTATCAATATGCTGCAAAACATTAAAAGTTAGCACATTTAAAGCACATATATCACATATTGATTGGTTTGCATTTCCATTCATCATTTCTTCATGTATTTAGAAATGCATTCATTCAAAGCTTTCTTTTTCTCTTAATTTTGCATTTCTCATGCAAGATCTCCTGTAATGTAATTGCTATCATCTTTTTCTCAAGATCTCCTGCAATTTCAATTGTAATGCTATCTTTATCTTTTTCTCCCCCTTTGTCAGAATCAAAAAGAGTAAGGGCAAAAATAGCATAAGCAAAATAGACTTTTAACTCGTATCTCTATTTTAAAACACGACAAGAGAGTTCCGGCGTTTCAAGATCACGGCCAGAAGATTCCGGCGTCTCCTTGTTATGGTAAGAAAATCCCGGTGATGATGGAGTCGAACGACACTCCGAGGGTTTTTCGGAAGAGAGAGAGGCAAGAGAGAAAGAGGGGTTTAAGGGTTTCGTTTTTAAGAAAAATGAAAAGGTACGAAGTGAAACGATGCCTCTTTTTTTTAAAAAAAAAACAGGTTTAAAAACAAATCGAAGGGGTGTCGGGTCCCTTCACTTAAATTTTTTTAAAAAAAAATTAGTCGACTAAAACTTTATCGATCGACTAAAAAAGTGCGACTTATTCTAAAAATATCATCAGTCGACTAGAACTATATCGGTCGACTAATATGATGCGATACATTCCAAAATATAAAAACACCAGTCGACTAGAATTTTATCGGTCGACTAATATAGTGCGATTTTGAGATTTTGTTTAAAAATCAACATTTTTATAAATCCAAAAACGAGCAAATACCTAGTTCTCTCCTAATTCTCATAAAATCTTCATTTTTAAGAAGTTTAGTGAAGATATCGGCATGTTGTTCTTTAGTGGAAATAAAATTTAACGAAATATCTCCTTTTAACACATGATCTCTTAAAAAATGATGTCTAACTTCAATATGCTTAGTTCTTGAGTGCTGAATAGGATTTTTTGAAAGATTTATAGCACTAGTGTTATCACAATAAATAGTTGTTGTGGAGTAGTTTAAACCAAAATCTTTTAAGGCCTGTTTCATCCAAAGTACTTGTGAACATGCTAAACTAGCCGCTATATATTCAGCTTCAGTTGTTGAGAGTGATACTGAATTTTGCTTTTTACTAAACCAAGAGACTAAGGAATTTCCCAAGAAATGACAAGTTCCACTAGTACTCTTGCGATCAGATTTACTTCCTGCAAAATTTGCATCACTATATGAAACTAAATCAAAGGAAGATGATTTTGGGTAAAACAAACCGAAATCTGAAGTATCTTTCAAATAACGAAGAATTTGTTTTACTGCAGTTAAATGAGATTCCTTTGGATTAGCTTGAAATCTTGCACACATACAAACACTAAACATAATATCAGGTCGACTAGCAGTTAAGTATAATAGAGATCCGATCATACCTCTGTAGAGCTTAGTATCTACACTTTTACCATTTTCATCTTTATCAAGAGAAGTAGTTGTACTCATAGGATTCCTTCTTGATTTCGATGAGTCCATCCCAAATCTCTTGAGAAGTTCTTTTGTATACTTACCCTGATTGATGAAGATTCCTTCTTCAGTTTGCTTTATTTGAAGTCCAAGGAAGTAGTTTAATTCGCCCATCAAGCTCATTTCAAACTCTTCCTGCATAGCTTTAGCAAATTCTTTACAAAGAGAATCATTAGTAGAACCAAATATTATGTCATCAACATAAATTTGCACAACAAGAATATCTGAATTAAGATTTTTAATAAATAAAGTGGAGTCTACCCGACCAATGGAAAAAACCAGATTGTTCTAGAAAATTTCGTAGTCTTTTATACCACGCTCTTGGTGCTTGTTTGAGTCCATACAAAGCTCTTTTCAATTTGTAGACCTTTTCTAGATATTTCTCATTTTCAAAGCCTGGGGGTTGCTCTACATAAACTTCTTCATTGATGTGTCCATTTAAGAATGCACTCTTAACATCAATTTGATATAACTTGAAGTTCATGTAACTAGAAAAGCAAGCATCATACGAATTGACTCTAATCGAGCCACTGGTGCATAGGTTTCATCAAAATCTATGCCTTCTTCTTGATTATAGCCTTGTGCCACTAGCCTTGCTTTGTTACGAATGACTTCACCATTTTCATCCAGCTTATTTCGGAAGACCCATCTTGTTCCAATTACTGGATGATCCTTTGGTCTATCAACTAGACCCCAAACATCATTCCTAGTAAATTGGTTAAGTTCTTCAGACATGGCTAAAAGCCAAAATTCATCATCACATGCCTCATTGATATTCTTTGGTTCTAATTTAGATATGAAAGCAACATTTGCAATATATTTTTCTAACTGCCTTCTAGTTTGGACACCACTCTTTATTTCACCAATAACTTGTTCATGTGGATGATTAGGAACTTCTTTCCAAACCGGTTGAAGAGGAATATTTTCTTGAGAAGTACTCTCTATCAAGGGTTCTTCTTGAAGTGTTGCTTCTTCTTCTTCGCTTAGAGGAATAACCTGCTCACAATTCTCATCAAGTGCAACATGTAAAGATTCTTCAATACAAGATGTTCTTTTATTGAAAATACGATATGCTTTACTTCTAGAAGAATATCCAAGAAATATTGATTCATCTGATTTTGAATCAAACTTATCAAGATTATCTTTGGTATTTAACAAGAAACATTTACTACCAAAAATTTTGAAATATGAGATCTTTGGTATACGATCATAATACAATTCAAAACATGTTTTATGTAAAATTGGTCGAATAAGAACACGATTTAAGACATAACATGCTGTATTAATTGCTTCAGCCCAAAAATATTTTGGTAAATTTTTATCTTGAAGCATGGTTCTAGCATATTCTTGCAAAGTTCTATTCTTTCTTTCAACAACTCCATTTTGTGGAGCCGCTCTACGAAAAGCAAAGTTGTGAGATATACCATGTAAATCACAAAACTTTAGAAAAGATTCATTTTCAAATTCACCACCATGATCACTACGAATCTTAATAATAGATGTAGATTTTTCATTTGTAATTCTTCTACAAAGTTTAGAAAATTCTGAAAAAGCATCATTTTTGCTTTTTAGAAAAATCACCCATGTAAACCGAGAATAATCATCTACTATAACAAAAGCATACTTGCTACCATTCAAACTTTGAATTCTAGATGGTCCAAATAGATCTAAATGTAAAAGTTCAAGAGGATGTTTTGTTGAAACTATATCTTTAGCTTTAAAAGAACTCTTAATTTGTTTACCCCTTTGACAAGCATCACATAAGTGATCCTTTTTATATGGTATTCTAGGTAGGCCTCTTACAAGATCATTCTTGGATAATTTTGAAATAATTTTAAAATTAACATGTCCAAGTCTCTTGTGCCATAACCATTGAATTTCATTTGAAACAATAAGACATTTTTCATTAAAAGAGGGTAATTCATCTAGATATAGTTCATACACATTGTTTCTTCTTTTACCTTTAAAAATGATCTTTTTAGATTGAAAATCAGAAATTAAGCATAAATCATTTTCAAAAGAAACATGAAAACCTTTATCACATAATTGACTAATAGATATTAAATTATGCTTTAAACCATCTACTAAAAGAACATTTTCTATCAAGGGAAATTTTGGATTACCAATATTACCAATACCTATCACTTTTCCCTTCTAATTGTCAGCAAAGGTGACGGTTCCTCCATCCTTATTTTGGAGGGTGGAAAATAACTCCGGCCTTCCAGTCATATGTTTGGAACAGTCGCTGTCCAATATCCATTTGCTCCTTATGTTGTGTACCTACAACAAAATCAGAAAACAGAGCATTTGACCCCTTTCTATTTTCGGGTCCATGAGAGTTAGTCTTAGGAACCCATATCCATTTGGATTTTGGTTTCCTTTGATAATAAATATTTTTTCTATAAAAGAATTTAGAATAAACATTTCTAGAATAATCATTTCTAGATGCATTTCTATTAGAACTAGAAAGTTTAGTTTTATGAACAAAAGGTTGAGAATAATGTCTTTGATTTTTCACCACATAGTTTGGTCTATTTTGAGTATCAAAGAAGCTATATCCCAATCCGGTTTTATTAACCGAGCATCTTTGAGAACCAAGAAGTTTTTCTAGATTCTCTTGACCATTTGTGAATTTGGTCACTATAGAAAGAAGATCATTTGACTTTTCTTTAAGACTAGATATTTCCTTTTGTAAGAGATTGGTTCTAACTCCAATTTCTTTTATCTCAAGTGCTTGGCAAGAATTTTCCTTCTTGAGATCTTCTATTTCTTGAAGTAACACTTTATTTTGAGAGTCAAGAGTTAAATTTTCAGTTTTTAACTCTTTATTTTTAGAACTAAGACTCTTAAATTTAGCATATAAATCATTAAATGCTTCAAATAACTCATCATAGTCAAATTGACTTACCGAAACTTCTTGTGCTACAAAACACATGTTGACGACTTCTTCATTTGATTCTTCATCGGAAGAGGAGTCACTATCATCCCAACAGGCTTGAAATGCCTTTTTCTTCTTGAATTGGTCCTTGGGCTTGAATTTGAGAAGAGGACAATCTTTCTTGATATGTCCTGCCTTTTTGCAGTTAAAGCACTTTACTTCATTGGGAATGGAAGAATCTACTTTCTTTGCCTTTCTTTGAAATCTTCCCTTTTTGATGAATCTTCTGAATTGCCTTGTGATGAGGGCAATATCTTCATCTTCATCTTCTTCAGAATCTTCTGAGTCAGAAGTAGCCTTAAAAGCAAGAGATTTCTTTTTAGGCTCTTCTTCTTGTCTGTCTTGAAGTTGGACCTCATATGCCATTAGGTTACCAACTAAGTCTTCAAGAGTGAGAGTATTGAGATCATTTGCTTCTTTAATAGCAGTGGTTTTTCTCTCCCATTCAGGAGTTAAACACCTTAGAATCTTTCTGACTAAATCCACTTGTGAATATTCTTTTCCAAGGGATTTCAAAGTGTTAGTTATATCGGTCATTCTAGTTACCATGTCCGATATAGATTCATTTTGCTTCATTTTGAACAATTCAAATTTATGAACTAAAGAAGCAATTTTAGATTCCTTTACCTTTGACGTACCTTCGTGTGTTACGAGAAGAGTATGCCAGATTTCATTAGCTGTAGAGCATTGAGAGATGCGATTGAACTCTACCTTGTCAACGCCACAATATAAGGCATTCATTGCTTTGGCATTCAGTGAAGCAGTCTTCTTTTCTTCATTGGTCCATCGGCTGAAATCAGTTGATGGAGTTTGGTACTTTTCTGAAACAACTCTCCAGATATCGAGATCCATGGATTGCAGGAATATTGTCATTCTTACTTTCTCGTATCCATAGTTTGTTCCGTCGAAGAGAGGAGGACGAACAGAGGAACTTCCTTCTTTGTGCTGAGATGTTGTAGTTGCCATGCTAGATGATGGTCAAATCAAAGTAATAGCAAACCTGTGCTCTGATACCAAATGAAAGTGTACTAGGATCGAGGCAACGAGCACTAGAGGGGGGGTGAATAGTGCTTTTAAAAAACTTTCTGCGGAATATTGAAGGATTTTGCAAATCTCAAAGCAAACACACAAAGAACACAAAATTTTATCCTGGTTCGGTCAAACCCGACCTACATCCAGTCCCCAAGCAAAACCCGCTTGAGATTTTCCACTATCAACCTTGTAAACTACAAGATCACACAGACCATAACCGGTCCCACTTTCAGTAACAATCCTACTGAAAGCAAACAACTCCTTTACACCAAGGAGTCCTTCTTTTTACACAAAAGAAATAACAACTTACAATACAACCTATGAGCCTTCCTTTTGAATGCAAATGAGATGCAATTGGCTTTTGAGGTTGTTGAAACACTCTACTCACGAATTCACTATCTCTCAAAGTGATTTGAGTGAAAAACTGAAGTGAAAATATCACGTGAGTGAGAAAATCAATACTTGAATGAATAAGAGTGAAAAGCAAGATTCAAATCGATTGAATTGTTGTTTTTGAGTGTAAAATGCACTCATATTTATAGTTAAAAGATTCCATACGTTGAGAGTATGAAAGGGTGTCAAAACGGTCCATTTCGAATGATCAAAACATTTGAAAAATGAAAAGACACGCCTTTTTGAAGTTTCAGGAAAACGGCAAAATTAGTCGACTGAAACATCAGTTAGTCGACTAATAGTTAGTTATTAGTAGACTGACAGTTATCGTCGATCGACTGATCTGTTAATCGAGCCGTTTGAAATTCTGAACTTTTGAAACTTAGTCGACTTAAGAAAAGTTAGTCGACTGATAATATCATCAGTAGACTGAAAAACCTTTTAGTCGACTGCTGCTAAAAACTTCTGAAAAACAAACATTCTGTTCGGTCGACTGATAAAAAGCATTAGTCGACTGCTGATAAATTTTTCAGAAAACACATGTTATGTTCAGTCGACTGAAAAACCATTAGTCGACTGCTGCTAATTTTCCAGAAAACAGACATTCTGTCCAGTCGACTGATAAAACCTTCGGTCGACTAATTTGACAAGAATGACTTTTTAGAAAATATGGCGCGAAATGATTAGTCGACTGATAAGTCTATTGGTCGACTAATAAACATGAAAATTTAAGAAAAGAGTTTTCTAAAAAGATTTTCAAAAGAGTTTCTTTTAGAAAAGTTTTTCTAAAGACTTTTAAGATGAAATGCAACCTAAATATGCACTCTAAGTAAGGCTCTTACAAGAATCTAAGACTTTTAATGAATTAAACATTTGCACACTAGTCTTCAAGGATTCTTTACTGAATTCTTCAATTTCTTCATAGCCTTAGCTGAAATGCAGTTGATTCCACTTGCTCATCATCAAAACCTTGTACTTGAAGTATCATATATGGCTTCATTGTCGTAACAGTAATGTCTACTATGGCTATCATAACAATGGCTCAAGGAGGATTCCTCTTTTGCTAATACTGATATATGGATCAGATTCGCACATGTCACAAAATGATGAATCATTAGTAACAAAATGAAAATAAACACCCCCCTCATAGGTGATCAGTACAAGCCATGTCTTTTCAACATCAACCATATATCATTTCTAGACAGCTGATAGAGAGTTGATCATGCTGTGAACTAATTTCTCCATTTCGGTCTTCTCATTGATATCTTATTCCACCCATCTACTGCCTCAAGGATTCATTGGAAGTATATACTATAAGCTGTCAACTCCAGAAAATATCAATATTAAGGAATGTAGCAGGGTAACGTGGAGTGCTGGAACTGGATCTAACAAGACCAACCCTACTAACAGGAAATTCTGTGAAATGCAATATGTTGTGAAGATACAGCGAGTGTAGTTGTGCTGTAAGCATGTCAATCGATATGCAATGATCATGTCTAATGATATGTTGTGAAGGGTGTTACGGCAGTGTGGAAAAATGCTGTGAGGTGGTGGCATCATAGTGTGTGCATGGTTCCAGCAGGCAGCTGTGAAGGTGCCTGGCAGCAAGATGTTGTTGTAAATCCAGAAAAAGGGTAGGTTGTTTTTGCAGCAAATTGTGGAGAAGTGATGACAACGTGATGTGCTGTAGTAGCAGAGAGCATGCTTGTGCCTAGGTGTAAGAGGAAAATGATACAATATGCTATGAAGGAGTGGGTAATACGATAAGTGGCTATTGGTGGAGCTAATGAGAGTGGAATGGGCATGTTATGAAGTTGGGAATGATGTGATGCAGTGGCTGGGGTGAGTGGCAGAAATAACTTTTTGCAGTTTCTATCTAAAAGTTCATGCTTATAGAGCTGACCTTAAAACTCCCATCTACCTTGGACATAAAGACCAGGATAGGTTGTAAATCCACCAAAATGTGATTGCGTACAGCCGAGGAAACATTGAGGGTTCAAAAATTTCAGTCCTGTCTTTAAAATAGCCTTGATAACAGGGGATAAACCCAGTTTGGAATGGCCAACACTATGTTCCACAATCCTGTTGTTGGTTGTGATATCTTGTCTCAAAGCAAACTCAGAATCCATTCATGATAAGCAGTGATATATATATATATATATATATATATATATATATATATATATATATATATATATATATATATATATGTTTTCTCTATTTAGAAATGTAAGCAACTCTGATTATGCTCTTGAGTCTTCATTTTTGGCATCAGAACCAGTCCATAGAACAAGAAAACCAAACAGAACTAATAATCCCAGTCAACGAGAAATAATAATAACAACAACAATAATAGTAATAAAAAGAGATTACATCATAATGCATGCAAAGCATAAAAAAAAATGACAAGTGCAAGCCGATTGTCAACAAGAAAACAGGAATTAGACCCAAACCCCAAAAAAAATTTCATAATGAATGAAAGAGGGTAAAATGAACCATAGGCAAAAATATAATGTTAAACAAGACATGAAGGCAACGAGCAGGGAGGAAAAATGTTTAGATTGATTTTGGACAGGGCATGCCCAAATCAGAAATATACAGGTGACAACGCCTAGTGAGTCCTAAATGAGATATGAGATAATGCTAACGCTGTGTATAGATTAAGGCCATTGGATTATGCCATTATAGACAAATGGGCAAAGCTTTGAGTGGTTAGTACTATTGTTGTGGTGCAGATGAGTGAAGAAACAGGAAAGGGTGAACATGCTCGTGTAATTGAGTGATAGTGACTGTACACAGGGATATTAGTGTAGTGGTAAAGTGAATGATAAGTGCTGTTAACAGGAGGAGGATGATAGTACAAGTGACGCCGAAAATGGGAAATTGGTGCAGCTTAAAATCACCTAAATTCAGGTTCTTGATGGAGTGGTGCCGTGTGAACTGGGAGCCGACTGAATGAAAGAACAACTTGTAGCAAAAAGAATTTTTCATTCATTGCTGCAAGTGAGTCAATATAAATCAAGTGATCCACCATTTCAGAGTTACTATCTGCTGATGCTGGTACAAACATAATCCCCTTGGTAGCTCATAAACTATTTTATGTAAAGTTTTAAGGGCATAAACAGTTGGATAATTTGAATATGAAGCCACACAAGTCACAATGGAACATCCTAGGCTGACAAAAAGAGATCCAATCAATATCAGATAAAACCACTTCCACATACCTTTTCTCCTATTGATATAGATCTTGCTAGATGCAATAGCTGCTAAAAAAAAATGTTTCAGATAAAGAAAAAAAAAATCGAACCAGGGCACTGGAATCTTTTGAATTTATAATAGCCATTTGGCAGTAAACTAATATAAAGCACTGGGAGAAACAGGAGAAACATATGATGGCTCACGAAAACAAACATACCTAACAGGATACCTTAAAGAGTAGCAGAAGAAGAACAAAACTAACATAGTAACAGGGATGTTGTGTGAAATTGATAATCGAGCTAGTGTGCAAAATAAATGGAATCAATAATCTTATGCTGATGCTTGTAAGAATCATGAAACACAGGACATGAAATCAGCATAAGGTATATTGATGGGAACGAAATAAGTAAATCAATAACCTATTCAGATGGCAGAATACAGAGATGGACCTAAAAAAAAAATAAGATAGCTCATATATTTTCTAAATGCAGCAACCTAACTTGGAAATATCCAAATACCATGCAACATCTCTAAGAGAAAAGTGATACAGTGAAATAAATACATGCTGATATATGGTGGTGTTAAATAAAACTTCCAGGACTGAACTCACAGGTACGAGAACATAGTTTAAATAAAAATAAATAATAAAAAAAAAGAAAAGAAAAATGGGGTGAAAGAACAAGATGTATACCTGATAGTGGTGAGGGAAACGGTAAAATTCAGAGATGGCATGCAACAATATAAACTAAAAAAAAAAAAGTGGAACGACTATGACAATAAAAACATAAATCGAAAGAAAGGGGAATATGTAGTACAAATTGGACTAATAGCCATTCGGTAATTGGAAATGTGGGAATGTAATTACCCCTCTTATATTGCAAGCAATGCAGGTCGACGATGCTATAATGCAGATCGACACTGCAACTTGTGCATTTGATGAATTAATAGATCAAAAACAGAGAAAGTAATTGGAAAAAATATATATATATATATAGGAATGAGGAGGCATTCCCTTGACTGTAGCAAACAGAGGATCCACTCCTGCTACATGGAGGATAGTCTCCTCTTTAATGCTCTTATAAACAAATGAAAGGAAAACGAAGTAGAAAGAAAGAAGGAAACAGATTAAAACAGAGTAGTATTGAAGATCAAGGGGAAAACGATGCTTTAGCAAAAAAAAAAAAAGGGAATATGATTTCTTACCTGTAATTGCAGGGGATTTGATCACTTGCTACTGAGGGGAAAAAGTAATGGTGGCTATTATATGTCACTGCAAGGTGAGATCGGCTCCTGCGATTCTGCTGAAATTTTGGGATGAGAAAGGATCCTTCAAAAAGCAAAGTTGACTCTCGATGAGGGGAAAATTCGATGGATATGATCAGTAGAGAATCGAAGTTACGAGAAAAGAAAGTCCCCCTTTCCCCTGGATGGAGGCCTTCCCTTTAAAGAAACCGTGGAGGTTTCGAGAACGGGAGGGCGGTTGAAGATGGGTTTCTTTCTTTCAGGAGAGAGAAGCTCGAGAGTAATGCACCAGGGGTATGGAGGTCGGATTTTCCTCCTCCCCACCCCTTCTCCTTCACCTCTTCTTATTGTGGGCAGAGGAAGGATCCGGAAGGCGGAGATGGTTGAAGATTGAGGGAAGAGGGCGATGGCTGTTTGAAGATGGACGATGGTGAATCAAGGGAGAGCATGCGCGGGAGGAGTCCGTTGCAGCTTTTCGCTATTTCAAAAAGGTGGTTCCCCTTTTAAGAAATTTCTAAAAAATGGTTAAGGAATGAAGTTTTTGGTAAAAATGGCTTCAAAAGCTTGAAAATCATCCGCTTTCCTTGTAGCTTTTTTCAATTTTTTGGTTTTTATGTTATTTTTCCATTTTTTGTAGTTTTTAGAATAAAATCCTAAAGTTTTACGAGAAATCAAGGGTTTAAAACTATTTTTTTTGTGTTTTTGCAAAAATATTTACAAAAGGGAATTTTTCTGAGCTATTTTCAGAAAATTTCTTCAGAAAATGGATTTGTGTCTGAATTTTTGAGAAATATTCGAGGTTTACAACCTCGAACTGAGAAATATAGGGTCGAGGATCCAACAGAGTGCCGAATGAGCCACCCGAGCCTTTCAAAATCATTTTTTTGGTATTTTTGTGATTTTATTTTGGAAATCAGACAATGGGGTTCAGATTTGGATTTAAAATACTGGGTTCAGACCCGGGGTTGAATTTGAATATGTCAATGTGGAATTTAATCCAGAAATCTGAAGAAAGACTGAAATTTAGCTTTGAAATGACTTTGATCTTCTCAAAAAAAAAAATAGAGTCAAGGGCAAAAGGGTCACTTTTACAAAACTTTGAAAAATTTGGGGTGTTCACAGCAGTTCTGGTACAATATAAATGAATACATTACCTTATTTGCAGACCACTTGAAAATGGATCCCAGAGATCCTGGAGACTAATATAATGGCAAATATAGAATCCAAATGAGCCATCTGACTGAGCTGTTACAGACAACCTTAAGGTATAGCTGAGTTAGTCAGTTATCTTTTGAAATCCAAATAGGACAGAGGTTGGGATCAACGCCTGCTGATTATAAACTTAGATTCCGGCCACACATGGCTTGAATCTACCGATTCCAGACCATATGCCAATATGATAAATTAGCAGAAGATTCTGGACTGATGAATAAATGATTTCCTCGGGGGTACAGGTAAATCGAGGGTGCTGGTTTGAGCTATGAGCTTCAGAGGTGACCGGAGCAACAGTAAGTCTGATGCAGAGAGATTAACAACATTGCAATAGCCATTGGCCACACCCAAAACAGAAAGCACATATGTAAGACTACCCAAACAGAGTAGCGTTATGTAGGAGGCACACCAGGTAAAACGAAATGCATCGAATATACTAATGAAACAAATGCTTACCCGTGACAGAGGAGAATAAGCTTGCTTATTAACATGGAAGGGAAATATAATCCGATCGTAAAAGTGAGAACGTGAAATGATCATAAATCAGAAATTAAAATTAGTGAAAGAAATCGAAACCAAATAAACCATGGCCTAAAATGCAAATTCAAACAAAGTGACGAAATATGAAAGAAATTTTTTTTTTGTTAGAACCATTTGTTCCCTTGCTGTTGCACTGTATAATCCGATTTCCTATATGGGAATCGGGTTTCTTTGGGATGTGCATCAATGGGAGATAAGATAAAAGGGAAATCAAAGGAATCGAAAGAGGAAAATAAGCCATAAACCCAAGATCATAGCGGGAGGTAGATCGATCCTGCTATATGCAGGTCGATCGTGCCTCTAATGCCTCATGACCACAGAGAAATAAAATCACAAAGAAAAAGTTTCTTCAGAAAATCAAAATAAAAGGAGAAAAGGGGCTTATATAGAATCACAAAGAATACGATAAAACAGTAGAAAGGGGCGAGCAATACAAAAAAAAACGGAACAAGATAAGACACTTACCTTCTGTTGTTACGGTATTGATTCCCCTTCGGTCACTGAGGCCTTGCCAGAAGAGAAGATGAAAGGAACATATAGGGGAAGGATGAAGAAATGAGAGGTGTGAAGGTGAAAGACGGTTCGTTCAGGATGGACGATGGTGAGAGGAGGGGGAAACACGCGGGAAGAAGTCTGTTGGAAATCTTCCCTTTTTCAAAAAGGAGGTCCCCTTTTTAAGAATTTTTTATAAAATGGTTCAAGATGAGGTTTTCGGCAAAATAGTTTTAAAAGCTTTGAGAATCATTTGTTTTTCTTATAGCTTTTTCCAACTTTTTTGGTTTTTTATGTTATTTTTCATTTTTTTTGCCTTTTTAGAATAAAATCCTAAAGTTTTACGAGAAACCAAGATTAAAAACTATTTTTTTTGTATTTTTGCAAAATATTTACAAAAGAGAGTTTTTCTGAAAATTCAAAGCTATTTCTCTGAAAAATTCTTCAGAAAGCAAATTTGGACCCAAAATTTGAGGCGATATTCGAGATTTGGACCTCGAATCAAGAAAATATAAAATAGTGGATCCAACGAAGTGCCGAATGAGCTATTTGAGCCGTTCAGAAGATGTTTTTGGTATTTTATAATTTTGATTTGTAAATTGAGTAACGAGGCTCAAATTTGGACCTTAAACACCGGGTTCGGCTCCGAAATCAAGTTTGAATGTATCAATATGGATTTTAATCCAGAAAATCTGAAGAATGACTGAAATTGCTTTGATTTTCTAAGAAAATGGGGTCAGGGGCAAAAAGGTCATTTTTATAAACCTTTGGAAAATTTGGGGTGTTCACAGATGCCCCTCTTTGCTACTAAGCCGGTTGAAAGCCGAGCTTAGTGGCAAAGATAACACTCCAAATTTTGAAAATGCCCTAGTCAGCAGATCTGAACTGGGTGTGGAAGAATTATTTTGAAAATATGGCTTTTGAGGCTTAGAACCTTATCCTGAATGGTTTTGGGGAGATGAAATCCTTGAAGATGATATGATTGAGTAGAAGATGAGGAAATTGTGATGGGATTTTTGGTGAACATCCCGAAATGGTGGAAAATCAGAATTTTTATCAGGTCTCATGGGTGAGACGAGATACTCTTTTGAAATGATTAAGGTTTACCCCTTAACCTGGATGGGACGAAGATATATCAAGATGAATTAAATGAGGAAAGGAATACATGAGAACCTTGATGGGACATTTTGGAAAATGCCTCGTGAAATGAAGCTCAAGTAAAATCCTTTCTTGGATGAATATATGAAGCATGGATTCCTCGATGGGAAGAGTCATGATGGGACTGAAAGAAAAATACCTCATCACAACAAGGGATTTCGTTGGAACGAGACTCAGGTTTAACCCAAACCTGAAAGGAAGATACCTCGCGAAGCGAGGTTCCAGGTTAACTCTTAACCTGAATAGAAAATCTACCATACGGATTTCTCAAATGGAGAAACCATGATGGGACCTTCGGAGTTTGGACGAACAAATCCGAAAGGGGTTTTGCGAAAGGAGGAAAATAGGGTTCCCTAAAGCTTTAAAAAGGGGAAGAAATGGGGCGCCTCATTACTGAGACTGAAATAGCTTTTGAAATCAATGTCCTCTCGTAGAAAATTCAGGTTTGTCCCTTAACCTGAGTGGGACTACCATGCGGAATCTTCAGATAAAGAAACCGTGATGGGACAGGAAGAGATACTTCTTCTGAAGGAGGCAACTCTTCTAGAAGATATAAACAACTATAGGTCGTATCAAAATGGATATCGATTTTTTTATTTCATTCTTGGAATAGCTAGAAAATTTTGCCAATAAGGTAAAATTAGCGCTAATTCAAACACTTGGAAATGTGCACGTATGTGCAAAGATATTCTCTCTTTTACCTAGAGTATTTCTTCCAATGAGGTTAACTCAGTTTTAAGAGTCAAATTCAAAATTTTAGCACTGATGATTTTCTTCAAGGAAGCTATCCATTTCCTGATATGAGAGGAGAAGAAATGTTCTTAATTTCATAAAAGCAAGTAACGAAGAGATATTGATAAAAGAATTTTGCACGAGAAAAGATGACTTCTGACAATTTTGGCAGTTTGATATCTGAGTGTTTTTCCTATGATGATCCTTTTGCACTCTTTTTTTGAGTCACTGTACTTTCTCGGCTTTTCACATCATCCTTCATTTTGGATGTGTCCTGACTTTTCTCTCTTTTTCAGGGAAGGGTACGTCACAAACTCCTTCATCTTGGAGATGTTCCAATCCTTCTTTTGTTTCAGGTATTATATAGGCTCAAAGGGTCTTTAGATGATAGCAAAAATCAAATATCTTTTAGAGTTTGTCGAGAGGTTCATCACACTTGCCTTCATCTCGACGGTGATCTGAACTTTCCCTGGAAGGATCCTTCAGAAACTCCTTCATCTCGGATATGATTCAGATCTTCTTTGGCCTCGGAGGTCTAGCTCGCATATTCGTCCTCATCTTGATGACAGTTGAGAGATCCCTTTTGCGGATATTTGATTGCAACTTTTAAATGAATGAGAAGATATGGGTTGAGTGGATTCTTTGTATATCTCAAGATATTTTCACTGCCAGATAACTGTCTTCAAACATGCGTCATAGCCATGATCAATATTAATTCGCTTCTGGCTTTTCAACATCATTGAAGATTTCTTTCACTAATCATATCGAGGACATTTCTTACATCCTTTTGGTTGATCAACAAGAAAAGATTTGAATTTTACCTCTTTTTCCCAAAAAGTTTCACCTTTTCGGAAAGAATACTAGAGGTAATCTGAGGAAATTCTTTTGTGTAATCAGATTTTTAGAATCAACAAGCGTTTTTAGCAAATTGGCATAATTTTCCAGAATTCTTTTGTGAAATAATCACTCAATATAGATTTAGATGAGACCTTTAGCTGTAATTAAAAGAAATGGTGTAAGAATCTGACTTTAGAAAACTTGACTGATAAAATACATTAGGTTTTGAAAATCCCGACCAGTTATGAGAAACTGGATTTTGATAATCCCGACCAGTGAAAACACTGGATTTCAAATCCCGACCAGTTATGAAAACTGGATTTCAAATCCCGACTAGTTATAAGGAACTGGATTTCAAATCCCGACCAGTAAAAAATACTGGATTTCAAATCCTGACCAGTGAAAAATACTGGATTTCAAATCCCGACTAGTGAAAAATACTGAATTTCAAATCCCGACCAGTGAAAAGTATTGGATTTCAAATCCCGACCAGTTATGAAAACTGGATTTGAAAATCCCGACCAGTGAAAAACACTGGATTTAAAAATCCCGACCAGTTATAAAAACTGGATTTGAAAATCCCGACCAGTGAAAAACACTGGATTTAAAAATCCCGACCAGTTATAAAAACTGGATTTGAAAATCCCGACCAATGAAAAACACCGAATTTAAAAAGGTTTTATCTGAAGGCTTAAGAATGATTAAAATTTGAGAGATTATAACCCGAGGGTTGAGAAAATGATGAAATTTTGAGAATGTTACAACCCAGAGGTTGGGGAACTGATAGAATTTGAGAGATTGAAGATCTTGAAGGTTTGAAAATGATAGAATTGAGGAGTCGCACCCTAAGGGTTTGATCTTTTGGAATGCATGACCAGTGGGAGCTAGATCATTTGGAATACATTTCCAACGAGTGTTGGATCTTTTGAAAATACATGACCAACTGGTGTTGGATCTTTTGGAAATACATGACCAGCAAGATGCTAGATCCTTTGGAAATACATGACCAACGGGATGCTTGTAATAAACTGGAAAAAAAAATTTAAGCTTAGATTCGGTTCGGATCCGGATCCGGACCCAACCCGGACCCGAAAGGGAGGCACCGTGATGTCTTCTTTTAAATCGTTGTAATTTTGAAAAGATTTTTAAATGTAAAACATGTGAAAACCAGACATCAAATAATAAAAACCCGTTCTCACTAGTGGATGAGACCGGGTCGAACTCAGGGAACGGGAATATATCGTATTCAAGTACACAAATCTAAACTAATCTTTATTGCCGAATTATTTGAAATGTAAAATATTCAAGAAAAGTAAAGACAACTAACTATTACAACAAATGAATACCCTTCGCAGAGGGCGTAAAGTGCAATATTTACAAACCCAATTAAAATTCCTAATTCTAAAAATAAAAGCAAAAAGACGCTTTATTCTTCGTACTTCGTGTCACGTAATCACTTCCGCTCCACTCTTGTGCTATCCTGCACAATGCAAATGAACACGAGCAGTACCAGAAATAGAAATAGACTATACTAAACTAGATAAATGCTAAAAATTGTGAATCAACTTATGCAAGAAATCTAAATGACAAAATAAAATTGATTTCTAATTAAATCTACTACTAACTAACTAATTACACATCAATTAACTAATTGTTTATTTAACTAACACCTAATACTTACTTAACAAAAACAAGAAAATGAACTGAAAATTAATTGACTGACAGGAAATGAAATAAAAGACCGGAAAATGAAGTAAACAAGAAAACTGACTTGAAGTAAAACAAAACGTGAAACAGACAAAAACTGAATGCACAACCTGGAAAATGCAATAACTAACAACAGGACTCGAAATGAATTAAAACTGAACTTAAAGAATGAAAAACAGGAAAATGAAAGATAAAAAGAGACACTCACTAATTGAATTAGACACAACAGGAAATCACTTGACACATAGGCAATTACAAAACTAAAGAAAAACAGGAAATTAATTTCAGTACATGAACAAACAAGCATCTAACAATTTATCTACAGAAATTGAATGAACACAAGACTTTAATGCAGAGACAAACAGAAATTCAGAAGAAAACAAACAGAAAAACATTATGAAAACAGTAAAAACGATATCAAAGACTGCAAAAGAGGGAAATCAATGAATGCAAAAGAAACGTTTAACTAACAGATCGTGAATTAATTTTTGAAATGAAAACAAACAAGATATTTGCTGAAAATAATAAAAAAAAACAGAAAATTAACTAATCAAATGTTATAGACAGAAACAGATAATGAAAGAACAAAACAGTAAAAAAAAACAAGAAACTTCAACCGAATTTATAAACAACTAAAAACAGGAAACTACACTAGAGAAAAAAAATCTAATCGGGAATGAAAACATTGAATCATAACCTGATGATAACATTTTTTCTTTTATTTTCATTTTTCTGTTTTTTTTTTTCATTTTACTGAAATAGCAATAACATGAATTAGAAGTTGAAGAAGAAGAAGAAGCTGAAGAAGAGGAAAAAAAAGAAAATCTGAGGATGCAGATTGAAAGAAGAAGAAGAAGAAGTAGTAGAAGATGAAGATCGGAGGAAAAAGAAGAAGCAGATGAATCGGAGATGATAAAGAAAGAAGAAATCGGATGAAGAAATAAAGAAGAAGAAGAAGAAGTAGGAGAAGAAGAAGATCGAAGAAGAACTCAGCACTCACCGTAAATGAACCTGAGGGAAGAAGCTGGCGACCTCCACCACCGCTGCCGTCGCCGGAAGGAAGCTCCACCACCGCCGGTTGGATTTGAACAGAGCAAGAGGGAGAAGGGGAAGAAAGAGGTCAGAAATGGCCCGGTGTTGGTGGAGGAGAGTGAGAACAGAGGGAAAGAGAGGGAAAGAGGGGAAAGAGGAGAGGTTTCAGGCGTAAATGGGGGAGGCGCCCATTTTTTACGATTTTGGGGGTTTTTAAAAGCAACAAACCGGCTGGAACCAGTTTGAAACAAATGCAAACCGGTTCAAGCCGGTTTGTTTATTTATTATTTTTTTTTTAAAAGCAAACCGGGTGAACCGGTTTGTGTTTATTTTTGCAATTTTCAAAAATCAAAAACTATATAAAATTTTCAAAGATTTAAAAACAAAACTTATTTATGAAGAACTAAAAAAAACTATTCTAATTTTTTTTCTCTTTTTTAAAAAAAACAAACACTTAAAATGAAAAAATATTTTTCTATATTATTATTATTTTTTATTTCATTTTTAATTGCAAACTAAAACTAAACTATTATGAATATAACAAAAACTAAAATATGTATAAAAATGTAAAAATAAAACTATTTTTCATGCATTTTCTATTTTTAAATCATTTTAGCACATTTACTCAAAAACTAACATGAAATTGGGTTTTTGAAACATTATTTCATAAAATCATGCATATTTAAATGTTAATAAACCCTGAATTATATGCATGATCACACCGCCTCCCGTGTCTTTTGAAGACAGCGAGGTAGGGGTTCAGAGAGAACCCCCGCCCCCCTTCTTCCTCTCTCGGTCTCTCTCCCCCTAAATGCCTCTTCCCCCTCTCGTCTCTCGGTCTCTCATCCCCGACCTACTCTCTCTCCCTCACTGTCTCTCGTTCTCTCTTCCCTTCTCCCTTCGACGCCGCCGCTACCTGCGACCTCCCTCTGGCGCCGTTGCTGCCGGCCATCTCCTTCCCTCTCTGTGCTGTGAAGGTTTCGACGACCCCAGGTACGCTTTCACCTCCCCTCTTATCTCTTCCTTCCGCCTCCTCTTCCACTTCTTCTCGGTGTGGGGTCGACCGACAGGGGGGCAGCGCCCCCTGCCGTCGCCTCTCATCGGCAAGGGGTTACCCCTTGCCTTTCTCAAGTCGGCAAGGGGGGGGGGGGGAGATGAGCCCCATGTCGTCGGCAGGGGGACTCCCCCCAGCCTGTCTCTCTTTGGGTCGATTGACAGGGGGGCTGAGCCCCCTATCGTTGCCATTCGCCGGCAGGGGGCTCAGCCCCTGACACTCACTGTGTCGGCAGGGGGCTCTGCCCCCTGTCACTCACTGTGTCGGCAGGGGGCTCTGCCCCCTGTCACTTATTGTGTCGGCAGGGGGCTCCGCTCCCCCTGTCCCTCTTGTTTTGTCAGCAGGGAGCGAAGCTCCCTGTGTCGGCCCACCCTTTCGGCAATGGCTTCTGCCCCTTGCCTTTTTGTGGGTTTTTCGGCAGGGGCGGAGCCCCTGCCTCTTCATGGTTCTTTCGGCAGAGGAGGGGCTCGCCTCCCCTCTTCTCTGTTTTTCCTCTATCAAGGCAGGGGAGGGGCCGATCCCTCCTCCCTGCCTCCTGTTACGGCAGAGAAGGGGCTCGCCCCCCTCCTCTCTATTCCCTCTGTTTGGCAGTGGAGGGGCACGACCCCTCCTTGATTGTGTTACGGCAGGGGAGGGGCATGACCCCTCCCTGCTTCTGTTGCGGCAGGGGAGGGGTCGAGCCCCTCCTCTCTGCTCCTTGTTCCCTATCATGGCAGGGGAGGGGATGAGCCCCCTTCCTGCTTCGTGTTATGATAGGGGAGGGGCTGAGCCCCCTCCCTGCTCTTTGTGTTGGCAGGGGAGGGGCTGAGCCTCCTCCCTGCTTGTTGTTTTGACGGAGGAGGGGGTCGAGCCCATCCCTGCTCCTTGTTGCGGCAAGGGAGGGGGTCGAGCCCGCCTGTGAACACCCCAAATTTTTCAAAAGTTTGTAAATATTCCCTTTTTGCCCTTTATCTTCATTTTTTGGGTAATTGAGTCACTTTTAAATATAAATCCTGTTTTATTTCTCAAAGTTTTCTGAAATTAAATTCATTTTGTATATCTGACTCAATTTCGGATTCGGATCCAGATAAAAGATCCAAATTTGAGCTTCGTTGTCCAAAATTTAAAATTAAAATTCTCAAAATTTCCAAAATAACTTTTTGAAAAAGCTCAGACAGTTCGTCCGGCACCCGTTTGGATCCATCGAATTATATTTTTTTTTCAAATCGATGTTTAAAACTCAAATATTTTCTCAAAACCTAGGTCCAAACCCATTTTCTGAAGAAATTTCCTCAAAATAGCCTTGAAAACCTTTTTTTTGTAAATATTTCTTAAAAACACAAAAAAAATAGTTTAAATCCTTGTTTTGCCGTACATTTTAGGATTTTTATTCCAAAAATACAAAAAAATGTAGAAATACCAAGAAAAAAACAAAAAAATAAAAAATAAATGAAGGAAATTGCAAAAAATGTTTTTTTAAAAACCCGTTTTAGAAAAATCTTTTTATAAAAGACCTCTTTTGGAAAAAGTAAAACCCTTGCAAAACTCACAAGTCGAGTTAGGGTTTCGGGGGGGGGAGACCCTCTCGAGTTTTCTCCCTCAGCCGCCTTCTCTCTCTCTCACTCTCAAACCACCATGTGCAACCTCTCCTTCCCTCCATTCTCAAGAGCCTTTCATCGCCAACAACTTCCTCTCCAGCCTCTCATCCCTCAACCGATGACCGCTTCTTCACCTCTGCATCTCCTTCCTTCTTCTCATCTGTTTCCACCATTTCCCCCTTCTTCATTTTCCTCCAGCCGACCCCTGTAGAATTACATTGTAAAATATCAACGAAGCTTCAAAGGACAACTCTGGTGGACAATTTGCTACGCTATTGATGGTCCAGATTGGGTGAAAGAAAATTAATACCTATGGTGGAAAAGGAATGTAGTAAGTATTCTTCCTCCCCCTTTCGATCTTTAAATTCCCCCATCTCTGATTTTTTGTCTTTTTCTCTTCTCTGAAATCTGTAGTAAGCTTCTGTTTTGGTCCCTTCAACGCACCATGGATGGTGTTGAAATTGCCTATGTCAATTTCAAACACCTCCTTATGCAACAAAAAAGGGGGTTAATCGCTCCGAGACTTTTTTTTCTCTCTCGGTTCACATCTGAATCTTATTGTACACTTTCTTTTCTGTTGCTTTGTTTCAGCATTTTTTTTTTGGATTATCATTAAGGTTTCATCTCTCACCAATAAATGCTGAAGATGATCTAAAAAAGGGGGAAGAAGGGAGAAAAAAAAAGAAAAGAGAGGGAATGGATCTGATGTAGGCAAAGAAATCTCAAGGTAACCATGACGCCTGTTATGAGTAGGGAGTGAGTCGGTGTCTTCGAAGGCCTTGGACCTAAATGAAATATTGCACAACTCCTTGGTAATCAACTCTTATAAAGATACACATCTGTATATAATTTTGAGTATTATGTGGTGTACAATACATGAAATGGTGCCTGCGCAAGGAATCTGCCTCGTTGTGTGATGTTGGGTACTTCCTGCCATCTCTTTCATTACACCAAGATTCATTGCATATACATTTCATGAAACTCTTCTGTTGTTTGAATCTTGGGAGCTTGATGCCTGATCTGTTGATTAATTCATCACGGTGCTATGTCTAAAATTAATTAGCTAACCCATTTAGGAAGATTTGATCCACTGAAGTTATTTGAAGAATAAATGTCTGCATCTGAATCACCGGAAATGTCTCTTTCATTGGCTACCAATCCTTATTCTCAATTACTGTTAAAAAATTTATGTGAAAGTATATTCCAACTATCACTATGGGAAGGCTTTTTACTTCCAAAACAAGACTCCAGTATGTCATAAAAAAGAATGTGATCTATTCTGATAAGCTTACCAGTCTTCGTTGTGAAATTCAATGTGGATAGTGAAGCAAATGTCGACCACCAACATGTAAGTATCAAGCTATGTTGTATATTTTTTGGGTTGTACCAACTACTTAAGTGACAAGATTGTTGTGCCATCACAATTGCTCAGTTACCTGTTATCTTCATCCTGTAGCTAGGTTTGATTCCATCTCTTTGCAGAAAAGGTTACTAAAGATCCAATTGTTGCTAGGAGTAGATGAAGGTGTCAGGCCCAATAAATACTGCCGGTGGATTTCCTGCAAGATCACTTCAGAATACTGCATAGAATCAGCTGGGTTGAAACCACCATCACTCACTCATATTTTCATAAGTGATGACCCCTGTTCGACATATCACTTACACTTTGTTGCACAGCACATTCATTCACCTCTTTAACACTCACCACAACATGTGTTGGTTTCATTTCTTGCGCCAATGTCATTATATACCCTGCACGCCTGCTTGCACACTTGCACATTTTGCTTTGTAAATTACACTGACTGACCATTACAGAAAATCCTTCACCATCAGACCGACTGGAGTAATGAACGTTTATATTTCTTTTACTATTTTCCCGGTGAATCTGTATAATGGAATTCAGACTTGGATTTGATCCCTGGATCAAATCCAGTCATATGATTGGTGCTATATGGTCATTATCTGCTGTCCTATCATCTGTTTGGTTTCTTTTTTCTTTTTCTTTTTTTTTTGAAAATAATAAATATATATATATATATATATATATATATATATATATATATATAACTTCTGATTAAAATGCCTTCTGAAGATCAGTGACGTTTGGGTTCTAGATTTCAGCTGATTGGTTGATTGGAAGTTGGCCACTAACCATTATTTTTTTTTTGTCTAAGATTTTGAATTCGTTAGTTACTGCAGCAGAATACTAGTGAATACAACCTGATTAAATGAAACCACTACTGTATTCCTTTTACCAAAATTTCCTCACATTTCAGAATGCAGGTTGCAACACTAGCTGTCATGTTATGATCTTTTCTATTAAATTTCTAGCGTTATATGTAATTCTGAATTGGTTAAAGTCATATTTTTTTATATACCTTCATTCTTCTTCTTTAGATTTCAACCCATTTGATGTGTCTAGGATCCCTAAATGGCTGTGATCTCGATGACTGAGAGCCCTCAAAATATAGCAGAATCGTTGTTTGAGGCTAATGATGGTGGTCTTCAATAGTGCTTCGTCTGAATCAGCCCTTCAAAAACCTATTTCCAGACTCCCATTATTCAGTCCCCTCTGTTGTTACTCATAATCGGGTACTTGGTTACTGCATCCACGGCAGTAGCACTTGGTCCTGCCCCATCTTCAATTCCTCTCTGCCGCAATGCATATACCCCTACTGTAAGCTCCCCACAGTAGCTCACTGCTGTTGTGGCTCATAGCATCCTTTGCCATTTAGACTTTATGTGTACCTGTATTTTCCCCACTATAATTTGCAATACATGTTCCATTTTACAGTAGCATACCACTGCTGCTGTACGTCTTCCCTACTATCTTAGCAAGTCAGCCTCTAGCATCCCATCAACCCACCTCCTTCACCTTGCATCATACACTTGTATGCACTGGTCACCTTTTTCTGTTGCACCCCCTGCACCTACCAGGCCATCCACACCTATCATTCTTCATTGTAGCCATCCAAACCACCTGCAGCAATAAATCGTCACTGCCAGTCACCTATTCCACGTACATTTTAATATATATATATATTGATGATGCATATATTATACATTTTCTTAACATATTTTCACTGCATAAATGCATCATCTATAGGTTAAGAGCATACACTTAGGTGCATAATGATGTTAGAAAGTTCTAGTTCGAATTTCAACAAAATCAGACTTAAAACAAAGGAATTATGGCATTTATAGTGTAGCGGGTCAAATATCAGATCTGATTTGAGAGATTTGGATCCAGACGCCCATTTGGACTTTGGATCTGAACCAAATTACATGGATTTAACCCAGCTCCATCCCACTTATTTTTGTAAAAACATTTTCTAAAAACCCCCTGCAGAAAGAGGCGCCCAGGAATTATTTTTATTTTAATCTTGTTTTTGTAAAATAGCCAAAAGTAGCCAAATCGTCAAAATGAGGGGGGCGCCCATTCCAGCCCTGTCTTTGTCTTGATTTTCGTGCTCTAAGGGCACGATTCTAGCTCAACTCCACCTTCTCCCAAGCCGCCCCTCTCATCCACCTTCTTCCTCATCTATGGTTGGCCATGGAAGCCATGCCAACACCATTGGAGATGCCGTTTTCTTCCTCCATTCTCTTCTTTCATATCTTGTCTTTCTTCTCACCCTGCTGAAACTAACTTTTGTTTTATTTATTTGCAGCAGCAGCTGGAGTGTATCCATCATGGTGGAGGTCCCGCTCCTCCATGGTCGGCCGGCCCTTAACCCCGGAGCATTGCCACTTGCGAATCCCTGTAAAGAAGACAACAAAAGGATTAGACAGCATCACCGAGGTTCCTCGTGGCATGGAGTCAAGCAAAGTCCGCTCTTCTCTTCTTCCCCTCAGTCGTCGGATCACCCAAGAGGTAGGTCTTCTTCTCCCTTCTCTTCTAGCTAAAACCTATCATGTGCGTGTGTAATATGTTGGGTGTTTTTCTGTATTTTCGTCAGCCTTAGAATAGCGTTTTTGTCATGCAAAAGCCAGCACGTACTGTGTTTAGGTGGGTTGCTTTGTTTAAAATAAATTTTCATTCCATCAATGGTGTTTTGGGTGTGTGCGTGTAATCCAATATTTGCTGTTGTGTGTCTGCGGTTTCCATCATGTTTCCCAGCAGTAATAGGTCTGAAAGTGTTTTTAGTAGCAGTAGATTATGTAAGTCTTATCATAGTTGATGTCGGTTGTGAGTTCTTAGTTAATTGTTTGATCTTCCTAAATAGCGATTTATGTAGTTAGCTTATTAGATTCCAATCTGCTGTAGTATGCCTTCTATATAATTTTCTGTAGGTAGATTAGGTGTTTAGTTAATTCCTTGTGTAGATCTAAGTTGATTTATTATTATAGTTAGTTTAGATTATAGTTAGTTTAGATTATAGTTTTCATTGCTGTTTTAGTTTTAATTAATGGATTAGAATAAATTTTTGTGTTATCGTTTTTCTGGTTCAGCATTTTCTGTTTTTCTTCCAGCATGTTAGTTGTTTAGTTTGTGTGTTTTTAGTTTAATTTAGATTGTCATAATCGTGTATTGGCTTAGTTTAATTTAGATTTGCCATTATCGTGTCTTAGTGATAGAATTGATGTAGTTTTATTAGTTTTTGTTTCGTAGATTCATGTAATGCTTTGTTTAATTCATAGTTTATGTAATTTCGGTATATCCTAGCTTGTAAGGTTTGATTCATATAGGTTAAGAGTATTTAGAGGTTGTGTAGTATATTTAGATTTAGATAATTCCATTTTATTCATGTGATATTTGCTTTAGCTAGGTCGAGTTTTATGTAGTCATCTTCTCCAATTGTAGGGTGTCAGCCATTAGAGGTCCAGCAGGGTAATAAAGTCCATTTGATAAGTTATTAAGTTTTAGGAAATTCTAATTAGTATTATGTCTAGGTTCAATGTATTAGTTTTAGTTATTTTTGGAATTATATTGTGAAATTCGATTTTGGTGTAGTATTTAATTAGGTTGTTTCTGCAATTCGTGATTTAGGTAGGTATAGTCTTTGCATTGATTGTAAATATGTTATTTTAGCTAAGGGTAATCTAGTTTAGTCAAGTAATTCAATTTGCTATATAGATAGGAGGGCAATATGGTCTTTCAAGTGTAAATCCGTTTTTGGTAGAATACACATCCTCCCAATTCGTGAAGTGTAATTAAGGAAAGTTTCATTTCCCAACCAAGTCATAAATGCCTTCTCATTTTCAAAGTTGGAAACCCTTTGGAATTCCAAAGGGTCTTTTAAAGAGGGTTACACGATTTTTAGAAACCCTATTGAATTCCAAAGGTCATGCTAACTATGGCAACACGTTTTTGGGGAAAGACTTGAAATTCTAAATGTGCATTTAAAGACACCCAAAAACGTGTAAAGGGCTTTGGGAAATGTTTTCAAAAAAAGGAGTTAATGCCTTTATGAAAACAATGAAAAATGTATTTCCCAATGGGCTGGACGATTTTTGAAGGTCAGCTTTCACAATGTGCAATTAAGGCAATTAAGAAGAGAGATGATCTTCATTCAAATTCATGGATTACATTTAAGGAAATTTCTATTTCCTAACCCAGCTCTAAATGGGGGTATTTGATCATGCAAATAATTCAGGGTTTATTAACATTTAAATATACATGATTTTATGAAATAATGTTTCAAAAACCCAATTTTATGTTAGTTTTTGAGTAAATGTGCTAAAATGATTTAAAAATAGAAAATGCATGAAAAATAGTTTTATTTTACATTTTTATACATATTTTAGTTTTTGTTATATTCATAAGTAGTTTAGTTTTAGTTTGCAATTAAAAATGAAATAAAATAAAAAAAATAGAAAAAAATAGTTTTTAAAATCATTTTAAATGTTTGTCTTTTAGAAAAGAAAAAAATATATAAATATAAATAGCTAGAATAGTTTTTTAGTTTTGATTTTAATTTTTGAAAACTTTATAATAAACTAGTTTACATAGTTTTTGTTTTTGCAAAATTGAAAAAAAAATATATAAAATAACCAACCGGTTTACACGGTTTGGGTTTCTTGGAAAAAATTGAAAAAAATAATAATAGTAAACCGGCTGAACCGGTTTGAATTAAAAAAAAAAATAAACAAACCGGTTTGACCCGGTTTGCATCTGTTACAAACCGGGCTAAACCGGTTTGTTGCTTTTAAAAACCCCCAAAATCGTAAAAATCAGGGCCTCCCCCATTTACGCCTGAAACCTCTCCTCTTTCCCCTCTTTCCCTCTCTTTCCCTCTTTTCTGACTCTCCTCCACCAACACCGGGCCATTTCTGACCTCTTTCTTTCCCTTCTCCCTCTTGCTCTGTTCAAATCCAACCGGCGGTGGTGGAGCTTCCTTCCGGCGACGGCAGCGGTGGTGGAGGTCGCCAGCTTCTTCCCTCAGATTCATTCACGGTGAGTGCTGAGTTCTTCTTTCCTTCTTCTTCTCCTATTTCTTCTTCTTCATCCTCTTATTCTTCTTCTTCTTCCTCTTCTTCATCCGATTCATTTACTTTTTCTTCTTCCGATTTTTTTTTACTTCTTCTTCTTCATCCTCTGCATCTTCTTCTTCTTCTGCAGTTTTTTTTCGTTTTTTGTTTATCTTCAGATTTTCTTCTTCTTCCTCCGATTATTCTTCTTCTTCCAATTCCTCTTCTTTTTCTTCTTCTTCTGATTGATCTTCTTCTTCTTCAATTCTTCTTCAGATCATATTCTGGTTGCTATTTCTGTAAAACAATGAAAAAAAAAACAGAAAAAAAAATATGTAAAAACGAAAGATAAATTTTTTTTCGATAGATCGGATGCTGATTACTTTTTCAATCCTTCCGTTAATTTGATTTTCAGTATTGTTTTAATTCAGTAATTGTGTGTTTTGATTTCCATTTTCATTTCTATTTCCTGTTTTTGCAGTTTTTAAATTTCTGTATTAACCGTGTTCTACAATTTCTGTTTTCGTTGAGTTTGTGTTTTTTGTCTAGTTGATGTATGTGTTGTTTTTCCTAATAGTGTTCATGTTTACTCTTTTTCACTTAATTGATTTTGTTGTTCTGTGTTCATTTGCTTGTTTGACATTTAATTTTGTGTATGCATTTGCTTTGGATTTGTTTGCTTCTAAATTTTTATCTTTACTTGTCATTTTCTAGTTTTGATTTTAGCTCAATCTCTGTTTTTTTCAATTCTTTTCATTTCTAGTTTCGTATTTCTTGATTTTCTTATTTCAAGTCATTTTCTGTTTTTGTAATACTGAATTTTCCACTTGTTTTCATTCTAATTTTCTGTTTGTTTCATTCTTTAAATTCATGTTTTTACATTACAGTTAGTTTTTTTTATGCATTAAATTTCCTGTTTTCTTTAATTCTTGGAATTAATATTGTTTTCAAATTCTTGTTCTTTTATCATAGTTAATTCATGTTTCCTTCATTGATTTCTTGTTTTCATAGTTAGTTTAATGTCTTGTTAGTTAATTGAGTTAGTTGTTAGTTAATTTTGATTTTAAATTTAGTTCATAAAAGTGCTTAGTCATAATATTTTTTTAGCATTTAAATAAGTTGTTTAGTACAATTTCTATTTCGATCTCTTGTACTGCTCGTGTCCTTTTGACTTGTGCAGGATAGCACAGGAGTGGAGCAGAAGCGATTGCATGACATGGAAAGTGCAAGAATAGAAGATGTTTTTCTCTTATTTTAGAATTTAGGAATTTAATTGGGTTTGTAAATATTGCACTTTACGCCCTCTGCGAAGGGTATTCATTTGTTGTAATAGCTAGTTGTTTTTACTTTTCTGAACATTTTACATTTCAATAATTCAGCAATAAAGATTAGTTTAGACTGGTGTGTTTGAATACAACATATTCCTCGCATCCTATATTTCCACAGGTTCATCCTCAGTATTGTCAACCCCATCCTCAGGAGCCCATTCCAAGTTCATCATTTCAAGAGAAGATGTTAGAAGCCTTTTCTGATATCAAGGCCACTCTTTGTTCCCATACGCAGTCAATAGCCAAGCTAGAGACTCAAATGGGACAGTTAGCTCAGACATTGAGTAGACAAAGTCAGGGGAACCTTCATAGTCAGTCTGTTGTCTCAAAGGGAGAGGATTCAATGTCATTTGACTTGCAACCCACTGAGTCACATCATGCGCAAGTCAAATCTATTACATCCCTTCAGTATGGGAAGGCGTGTCACTCCACTCAGGAATCGACTCATGAACCTCATATCATTTCTACTGACGAGTCGATCTCCATGATACCTCAGCAGAAGGGGCCTTACTCACAGCATACATTTTCATCATATAAAGCCCCATTTTCTCAGCCTTTAGGATCACCAATTCTTAGTAAGCAAGAGGTACAGATGCAGAAAGTGCTTGATCAAGTCAAGCCTGATCATATTCACCACTTGTCTGAAGTTGCATTCATTGGTACTCGGTCGGTCCTAGACTCTCAATTCTTGACCAGTCTCTCAGATGAGACTAATCTCAGTTCTTCATGTCAAGAGATTCATGGTGCTAAATTTGGAGGTAGAAGGGATGGAAACACAGTGCGTAGTGTCACAGATGACACTCTTTTCTTTATAGAGCCCGGTTGAGCCTAAATTCATGTCCATTGATCTCATGGACGATGAAGGTTTTTCCAGGGATCCGTCTGGCTGGGGACGTGAAACTTAGCGCTTTATGGGAGGCAACCCATATTCTGTATAGTATTACATTTGTTGTTAGGATTTGTAGATTTTTTATTTTTCTATCTTTTCTATGAGTTTCATGTTTTGTCCTGTATACATTGCATTCATTACATTCATAGAATGTGCATTTTTAATTCATGTCAGGTCATTCTACTCTTTTCCCTCATTTATTTTTCTCATGTGCATTCACTTAGTTTCATATAAGCATGGGGGAGTGCCACTGGGACAGTGTCATTCAAGCATGGGGGAGGGTGTAGAATGCACACCTTGATATTTCTGTTTACGTTGTTGCACATGTTTACACATTTCTCATGAAAAGTAGATTTTTAAAGAAAGAGTTTGAACTTATATGAATGTTATTTCAAATCTGATGTTTTTAGAGGATTTTTAAGCTCCACGAAAATTATTTTCTGACATAGATCTAAAAATTATGGTTGTTTATGCGGATTTCGAGGAAATGATGATAGATACATGTAAAAGTTTATTTTGAATCATAAATATGAATATGTACAGTTTTATTTTTGAAAAACTAAGCAAATGAAAAAACGTAAAAAATGAGCTCAAAAGAAAAAAAATATATAGCATGTGTTAGGTTGTTTGGATAATTCCACAATCCGTAGTAGATGGAATTTAGATGTAAGTTGAAACTTTTAATTCCATTTTCGGAAAAGGAGAGTGGAAAACTTTGTGATCCTACGTAACTGAGAACAGATACAAGTTGAAATATTTGACTCTCATGTTATAAAGGTGAATGAAGGAAGTCACTTTTATGTCTTAGTTGATATCTTTTGGTATGCATTGAAAAAGTATAGAAGATATTGACATTGCACAAGGCATAAAAGCAGACCACACGCAAGCTATAAGAGAAGAATAAGTGCGCAAAAAGAAAAAGCGTGAAAAGAAAAAAAAAAAAGAGAGAAAAGAGCTTAAAAAGAAAGAAAAGTTCAATGCTTAGAAGTGTGATTGAGAAAACCTGTGCAGAAAACATATGAGTGAGGATAAGTAAATAATAATATGTTTTTATTGGATTTTCTAAGAATAAAACATAAATAATTGTGATATTTAGAAAAGTGAAAGAAATTCTTTTTCTGTGGTGGTATATAAAAGACTCTAATTATATTTCGATTGTGAAATAATAGGAAATATTTGTGAAAACAAAGTCTTTAATTACTTACTGCTTATGAGGATGTGTAATATTATGCATACATGACAGAGATGTTTGTGGGTAGCATCACTGCAAACCCTCACGAGACCTTACTCGTCCACTGGGGTAACCCAGGGGTTGAAAGGGCTTGTTGCATGAGCTAAATGCAATCGTGATTCCTACGAAAGTGAGTTAGGTGATAGTTTGATTTCTTGCATTTTTCTAGTTTGCTCGAGGACTAGCAAAACATAAGCATGGGGGTATTTGATCATGCATATAATTCAGGGTTTATTAACATTTAAATATGCATGATTTTATGAAATAATGTTTCAAAAACCCAATTTTATGTTAGTTTTTGAGTAAATGTGCTAAAATGATTTAAAAATAGAAAATGCATGAAAAATAGTTTTATTTTACATTTTTATACATATTTTAGTTTTTGTTATATTCATAAGTAGTTTAGTTTTAGTTTGCAATTAAAAATGAAATAAAATAAAAAAAATAGAAAAAAATAGTTTTTAAAATCATTTTAAATGTTTGTTTTTTAGAAAAGAAAAAAATATATAAATATAAATAGCTAGAATAGTTTTTTAGTTTTGATTTTAATTTTTGAAAACTTTATAATAAACTAGTTTACATAGTTTTTGTTTTTGCAAAATTGAAAAAAAAATATATAAAATAACCAACCGGTTTACACGGTTTGGGTTTCTTGGAAAAAATTGAAAAAAATAATAATAGTAAACCGGCTGAACCGGTTTGAATTAAAAAAAAAATAAACAAACCGGTTTGACCCGGTTTGCATCTGTTACAAACCGGGCTAAACCGGTTTGTTGCTTTTAAAAACCCCCAAAATCGTAAAAATCAGGGCCTCCCCCATTTACGCCTGAAACCTCTCCTCTTTCCCCTCTTTCCCTCTCCTAACCTCTTTTCTGACTCTCCTCCACCAACACCGGGCCATTTCTGACCTCTTTCTTCCCCTTCTCCCTCTTGCTCTGTTCAAATCCAACCGGCGGTGGTGGAGCTTCCTTCCGGCGACGGCAGCGGTGGTGGAGGTCGCCAGCTTCTTCCCTCAGATTCATTCACGGTGAGTGATGAGTTCTTCTTTCCTTCTTCTTCTCCTATTTCTTCTTCTTCATCCTCTTATTCTTCTTCTTCTTCCTCTTCTTCATCCGATTCATTTGCTTTTTCTTCTTCCGATTTTTTTTTACTTCTTCTTCTTCATCCTCTGCATCTTCTTCTTCTTCTGCAGTTTTTTTTCGTTTTTTGTTTATCTTCAGATTTTCTTCTTCTTCCTCCGATTATTCTTCTTCTTCCAATTCCTCTTCTTTTTCTTCTTCTTCTGATTGATCTTCTTCTTCTTCAATTCTTCTTCAGATCATATTCTGGTTGCTATTTCTGTAAAACAATGAAAAAAAAAACAGAAAAAAAATATGTAAAAACGAAAGATAAATTTTTTTTCGATAGATCGGATGCTGATTACTTTTTCAATCCTTCCGTTAATTTGATTTTCAGTATTGTTTTAATTCAGTAATTGTGTGTTTTGATTTCCATTTTCATTTCTATTTCCTGTTTTTGCAGTTTTTAAATTTCTGTATTAACCGTGTTCTACAATTTCTGTTTTCGTTGAGTTTGTGTTTTTTGTCTAGTTGATGTATGTGTTGTTTTTCCTAATAGTGTTCATGTTTACTCTTTTTCACTTAATTGATTTTGTTGTTCTGTGTTCATTTGCTTGTTTGACATTTAATTTTGTGTATGCATTTGCTTTGGATTTGTTTGCTTCTAAATTTTTATCTTTACTTGTCATTTTCTAGTTTTGATTTTAGCTCAATCTCTGTTTTTTTCAATTCTTTTCATTTCTAGTTTCGTATTTCTTGATTTTCTTATTTCAAGTCATTTTCTGTTTTTGTAATACTGAATTTTCCACTTGTTTTCATTCTAATTTTCTGTTTGTTTCATTCTTTAAATTCATGTTTTTACATTACAGTTAGTTTTTTTTATGCATTAAATTTCCTGTTTTCTTTAATTCTTGGAATTAATATTGTTTTCAAATTCTTGTTCTTTTATCATAGTTAATTCATGTTTCCTTCATTGATTTCTTGTTTTCATAGTTAGTTTAATGTCTTGTTAGTTAATTGAGTTAGTTGTTAGTTAATTTTGATTTTAACTTTAGTTCATAAAAGTGCTTAGTCATAATATTTTTTTAGCATTTAAATAAGTTGTTTAGTACAATTTCTATTTCGATCTCTTGTACTGCTCGTGTCCTTTTGACTTGTGCAGGATAGCACAGGAGTGGAGCAGAAGCGATTGCATGACATGGAAAGTGCAAGAATAGAAGATGTTTTTCTCTTATTTTAGAATTTAGGAATTTAATTGGGTTTGTAAATATTGCACTTTACGCCCTCTGCGAAGGGTATTCATTTGTTGTAATAGCTAGTTGTTTTTACTTTTCTGAACATTTTACATTTCAATAATTCAGCAATAAAGATTAGTTTAGACTGGTGTGTTTGAATACAACATATTCCTCGCATCCTATATTTCCACAGGTTCATCCTCAGTATTGTCAACCCCATCCTCAGGAGCCCATTCCAAGTTCATCATTTCAAGAGAAGATGTTAGAAGCCTTTTCTGATATCAAGGCCACTCTTTGTTCCCATACGCAGTCAATAGCCAAGCTAGAGACTCAAATGGGACAATTAGCTCAGACATTGAGTAGACAAAGTCAGGGGAACCTTCATAGTCAGTCTGTTGTCTCAAAGGGAGAGGATTCAATGTCATTTGACTTGCAACCCACTGAGTCACATCATGCGCAAGTCAAATCTATTACATCCCTTCAGTATGGGAAGGCGTGTCACTCCACTCAGGAATCGACTCATGAACCTCATATCATTTCTACTGACGAGTCGATCTCCATGATACCTCAGCAGAAGGGGCCTTACTCACAGCATACATTTTCATCATATAAAGCCCCATTTTCTCAGCCTTTAGGATCACCAATTCTTAGTAAGCAAGAGGTACAGATGCAGAAAGTGCTTGATCAAGTCAAGCCTGATCATATTCACCACTTGTCTGAAGTTGCATTCATTGGTACTCGGTCGATCCTAGACTCTCAATTCTTGACCAGTCTCTCAGATGAGACTAATCTCAGTTCTTCATGTCAAGAGATTCATGGTGCTAAATTTGGAGGTAGAAGGGATGGAAACACAGTGCGTAGTGTCACAGATGATACTCTTTTCTTTATAGAGCCCGGTTGAGCCTAAATTCATGTCCATTGATCTCATGGACGATGAAGGTTTTTCCAGGGATCCGTCTGGCTGGGGACGTGAAACTTAGCGCTTTATGGGAGGCAACCCATATTCTGTATAGTATTACATTTGTTGTTAGGATTTGTAGATTTTTTATTTTTCTATCTTTTCTATGAGTTTCATGTTTTGTCCTGTATACATTGCATTCATTACATTCATAGAATGTGCATTTTTAATTCATGTCAGGTCATTCTACTCTTTTCCCTCATTTATTTTTCTCATGTGCATTCACTTAGTTTCATATAAGCATGGGGGAGTGCCACTGGGACAGTGTCATTCAAGCATGGGGGAGGGTGTAGAATGCACACCTTGATATTTCTGTTTACGTTGTTGCACATGTTTACACATTTCTCATGAAAAGTAGATTTTTAAAGAAAGAGTTTGAACTTATATGAATGTTATTTCAAATCTGATGTTTTTAGAGGATTTTTAAGCCCCACGAAAATTATTTTCTGACATAGATCTAAAAATTATGGTTGTTTATGCGGATTTCGAGGAAATGATGATAGATACATGTAAAAGTTTATTTTGAATCATAAATATGAATATGTACAGTTTTATTTTTGAAAAACTAAGCAAATGAAAAAACGTAAAAAATGAGCTCAAAAGAAAAAAAATATATAGCATGTGTTAGGTTGTTTGGATAATTCCACAATCCGTAGTAGATGGAATTTAGATGTAAGTTGAAACTTTTAATTCCATTTTCGGAAAAGGAGAGTGGAAAACTTTGTGATCCTACGTAACTGAGAACAGATACAAGTTGAAATATTTGACTCTCATGTTATAAAGGTGAATGAAGGAAGTCACTTTTATGTCTTAGTTGATATCTTTTGGTATGCATTGAAAAAGTATAGAAGATATTGACATTGCACAAGGCATAAAAGCAGACCACACGCAAGCTATAAGAGAAGAATAAGTGCGCAAAAAGAAAAAGCGTGAAAAGAAAAAAAAAAAAGAGAGAAAAGAGCTTAAAAAGAAAGAAAAGTTCAATGCTTAGAAGTGTGATTGAGAAAACCTGTGCAGAAAACATATGAGTGAGGATAAGTAAATAATAATATGTTTTTATTGGATTTTCTAAGAATAAAACATAAATAATTGTGATATTTAGAAAAGTGAAAGAAATTCTTTTTCTGTGGTGGTATATAAAAGACTCTAATTATATTTCGATTGTGAAATAATAGGAAATATTTGTGAAAACAAAGTCTTTAATTACTTACTGCTTATGAGGATGTGTAATATTATGCATACATGACAGAGATGTTTGTGGGTAGCATCACTGCAAACCCTCACGAGACCTTACTCGTCCACTGGGGTAACCCAGGGGTTGAAAGGGCTTGTTGCATGAGCTAAATGCAATCGTGATTCCTACGAAAGTGAGTTAGGTGATAGTTTGATTTCTTGCATTTTTCTAGTTTGCTCGAGGACTAGCAAAACATAAGCATGGGGGTATTTGATCATGCATATAATTCAGGGTTTATTAACATTTAAATATGCATGATTTTATGAAATAATGTTTCAAAAACCCAATTTTATGTTAGTTTTTGAGTAAATGTGCTAAAATGATTTAAAAATAGAAAATGCATGAAAAATAGTTTTATTTTACATTTTTATACATATTTTAGTTTTTGTTATATTCATAAGTAGTTTAGTTTTAGTTTGCAATTAAAAATGAAATAAAATAAAAAAAATAGAAAAAAATAGTTTTTAAAATCATTTTAAATGTTTGTTTTTTAGAAAAGAAAAAAATATATAAATATAAATAGCTAGAATAGTTTTTTAGTTTTGATTTTAATTTTTGAAAACTTTATAATAAACTAGTTTACATAGTTTTTGTTTTTGCAAAATTGAAAAAAAAATATATAAAATAACCAACCGGTTTACACGGTTTGGGTTTCTTGGAAAAAATTGAAAAAAATAATAATAGTAAACCGGCTGAACCGGTTTGAATTAAAAAAAAAATAAACAAACCGGTTTGACCCGGTTTGCATCTGTTACAAACCGGGCTAAACCGGTTTGTTGCTTTTAAAAACCCCCAAAATCGTAAAAATCAGGGCCTCCCCCATTTACGCCTGAAACCTCTCCTCTTTCCCCTCTTTCCCTCTCCTAACCTCTTTTCTGACTCTCCTCCACCAACACCGGGCCATTTCTGACCTCTTTCTTCCCCTTCTCCCTCTTGCTCTGTTCAAATCCAACCGGCGGTGGTGGAGCTTCCTTCCGGCGACGGCAGCGGTGGTGGAGGTCGCCAGCTTCTTCCCTCAGATTCATTCACGGTGAGTGCTGAGTTCTTCTTTCCTTCTTCTTCTCCTATTTCTTCTTCTTCATCCTCTTATTCTTCTTCTTCTTCCTCTTCTTCATCCGATTCATTTGCTTTTTCTTCTTCCGATTTTTTTTTACTTCTTCTTCTTCATCCTCTGCATCTTCTTCTTCTTCTGCAGTTTTTTTTCGTTTTTTGTTTATCTTCAGATTTTCTTCTTCTTCCTCCGATTATTCTTCTTCTTCCAATTCCTCTTCTTTTTCTTCTTCTTCTGATTGATCTTCTTCTTCTTCAATTCTTCTTCAGATCATATTCTGGTTGCTATTTCTGTAAAACAATGAAAAAAAAAACAGAAAAAAAAATATGTAAAAACGAAAGATAAATTTTTTTTCGATAGATCGGATGCTGATTACTTTTTCAATCCTTCCGTTAATTTGATTTTCAGTATTGTTTTCATTCAGTAATTGTGTGTTTTGATTTCCATTTTCATTTCTATTTCCTGTTTTTGCAGTTTTTAAATTTCTGTATTAACCGTGTTCTACAATTTCTGTTTTCGTTGAGTTTGTGTTTTTTGTCTAGTTGATGTATGTGTTGTTTTTCCTAATAGTGTTCATGTTTACTCTTTTTCACTTAATTGATTTTGTTGTTCTGTGTTCATTTGCTTGTTTGACATTTAATTTTGTGTATGCATTTGCTTTGGATTTGTTTGCTTCTAAATTTTTATCTTTACTTGTCATTTTCTAGTTTTGATTTTAGCTCAATCTCTGTTTTTTTCAATTCTTTTCATTTCTAGTTTCGTATTTCTTGATTTTCTTATTTCAAGTCATTTTCTGTTTTTGTAATACTGAATTTTCCACTTGTTTTCATTCTAATTTTCTGTTTGTTTCATTCTTTAAATTCATGTTTTTACATTACAGTTAGTTTTTTTTATGCATTAAATTTCCTGTTTTCTTTAATTCTTGGAATTAATATTGTTTTCAAATTCTTGTTCTTTTATCATAGTTAATTCATGTTTCCTTCATTGATTTCTTGTTTTCATAGTTAGTTTAATGTCTTGTTAGTTAATTGAGTTAGTTGTTAGTTAATTTTGATTTTAACTTTAGTTCATAAAAGTGCTTAGTCATAATATTTTTTTAGCATTTAAATAAGTTGTTTAGTACAATTTCTATTTCGATCTCTTGTACTGCTCGTGTCCTTTTGACTTGTGCAGGATAGCACAGGAGTGGAGCAGAAGCGATTGCATGACATGGAAAGTGCAAGAATAGAAGATGTTTTTCTCTTATTTTAGAATTTAGGAATTTAATTGGGTTTGTAAATATTGCACTTTACGCCCTCTGCGAAGGGTATTCATTTGTTGTAATAGCTAGTTGTTTTTACTTTTCTGAACATTTTATATTTCAATAATTCAGCAATAAAGATTAGTTTAGACTGGTGTGTTTGAATACAACATATTCCTCACATCCTATATTTCCACAGGTTCATCCTCAGTATTGTCAACCCCATCCTCAGGAGCCCATTCCAAGTTCATTATTTCAAGAGAAGATGTTAGAAGCCTTTTCTGATATCAAGGCCACTCTTTGTTCCCATACGCAGTCAATAGCCCAGCCAGAGACTCAAATGGGACAGTTAGCTCAGACATTGAGTAGACAAAGTCAGGGGAACCTTCATAGTCAGTCTGTTGTCTCAAAGGGAGAGGATTCAATGTCATTTGACTTGCAACCCACTGAGTCACATCATGCGCAAGTCAAATCTATTACATCCCTTCAGTATGGGAAGGCGTGTCACTCCACTCAGGAATCGACTCATGAACCTCATATCATTTCTACTGACGAGTCGATCTCCATGATACCTCAGCAGAAGGGGCCTTACTCACAGCATACATTTTCATCATATAAAGCCCCATTTTCTCAGCCTTTAGGATCACCAATTCTTAGTAAGCAAGAGGTACAGATGCAGAAAGTGCTTGATCAAGTCAAGCCTGATCATATTCACCACTTGTCTGAAGTTGCATTCATTGGTACTCGGTCGGTCCTAGACTCTCAATTCTTGACCAGTCTCTCAGATGAGACTAATCTCAGTTCTTCATGTCAAGAGATTCATGGTGCTAAATTTGGAGGTAGAAGGGATGGAAACACAGTGCGTAGTGTCACAGATGACACTCTTTTCTTTATAGAGCCCGGTTGAGCCTAACTTCATGTCCATTGATCTCATGGACGATGAAGGTTTTTCCAGGGATCCGTCTGGCTGGGGACGTGAAACTTAGCGCTTTATGGGAGGCAACCCATATTCTGTATAGTATTACATTTGTTGTTAGGATTTGTAGATTTTTTATTTTTCTATCTTTTCTATGAGTTTCATGTTTTGTCCTGTATACATTGCATTCATTACATTCATAGAATGTGCATTTTTAATTCATGTCAGGTCATTCTACTCTTTTCCCTCATTTATTTCTCTCATGTGCATTCACTTAGTTTCATATAAGCATGGGGGAGTGGCACTGGGACAGTGTCATTCAAGCATGGGGGAGGGTGTAGAATGCACACCTTGATATTTCTGTTTACGTTCTTGCACATGTTTACACATTTTTCATGAAAAGTAGATTTTTAAAGAAAGAGTTTGAACTTATATGAATGTTATTTCAAATCTGATGTTTTTAGAGGATTTTTAAGCCCCACGAAAATTATTTTCTGACATAGATCTAAAAATTATGGTTGTTTATGCGGATTTCGAGGAAATGATGATAGATACATGTTAAAGTTTATTTTGAATCATAAATATGAATATGCACAGTTTTATTTTTGAAAAACTAAGCAAATGAAAAAACGTAAAAAATGAGCTCAAAAGAAAAAAAATATATAGCATGTGTTAGGTTGTTTGGATAATTCCACAATCCGTAGTAGATGGAATTTAGATGTAAGTTGAAACTTTTAATTCCATTTTCGGAAAAGGAGAGTGGAAAACTTTGTGATCCTACGTAACTGAGAACAGATACAAGTTGAAATATTTGACTCTCATGTTATAAAGGTGAATGAAGGAAGTCACTTTTATGTCTTAGTTGATATCTTTTGGTATGCATTAAAAAAGTATAGAAGATATTGACATTGCACAAGGCATAAAAGCAGACCACACGCAAGCTATAAGAGAAGAATAAGTGCGCAAAAAGAAAAAGCGTGAAAAGAAAAAAAAAAAGAGAGAGAAAAGAGCTTAAAAAGAAAGAAAAGTTCAATGCTTAGAAGTGTGATTGAGAAAACCTGTGCAGAAAACATATGAGTGAGGATAAGTAAATAATAATATGTTTTTATTGGATTTTCTAAGAATAAAACATAAATAATTGTGATATTTAGAAAAGTGAAAGAAATTCTTTTTCTGTGGTGGTATATAAAAGACTCTAATTATATTTCGATTGTGAAATAATAGGAAATATTTGTGAAAACAAAGTCTTTAATTACTTACTGCTTATGAGGATGTGTAATATTATGCATACATGACAGAGATGTTTGTGGGTAGCATCACTGCACACCCTCACGAGACCTTACTCGTCCACTGGGGTAACACAGGGGTTGAAAGGGCTTGTTGCATGAGCTAAATGCAATCGTGATTCCTACGAAAGTGAGTTAGGTGATAGTTTGATTTCTTGCATTTTTCTAGTTTGCTCGAGGACTAGCAAAACATAAGCATGGGGGTATTTGATCATGCATATAATTCAGGGTTTATTAACATTTAAATATGCATGATTTTATGAAATAATGTTTCAAAAACCCAATTTTATGTTAGTTTTTGAGTAAATGTGCTAAAATGATTTAAAAATAGTAAATGCATGAAAAATAGTTTTATTTTACATTTTTATACATATTTTAGTTTTTGTTATATTCATAAGTAGTTTAGTTTTAGTTTGCAATTAAAAATGAAATAAAATAAAAAAAATAGAAAAAAATAGTTTTTAAAATCATTTTAAATGTTTGTTTTTTAGAAAAGAAAAAAATATATAAATATAAATAGCTAGAATAGTTTTTTAGTTTTGATTTTAATTTTTGAAAACTTTATAATAAACTAGTTTACATAGTTTTTGTTTTTGCAAAATTGAAAAAAAAATATATAAAATAACCAACCGGTTTACACGGTTTGGGTTTCTTGGAAAAAATTGAAAAAAATAATAATAGTAAACCGGCTGAACCGGTTTGAATTAAAAAAAAAAAATAAACAAACCGGTTTGACCCGGTTTGCATCTGTTACAAACTGGGCTAAACCGGTTTGCTGCTTTTAAAAACCCCCAAAATCGTAAAAATCAGGGCCTCCCCCATTTACGCCTGAAACCTCTCCTCTTTCCCCTCTTTCCCTCTCTTTCCCTCTTTTCTCACTCTCCTCCACCAACACCGGGCCATTTCTGACCTCTTTCTTCCCCTTCTCCCTCTTGCTCTGTTCAAATCCAACCGGCGGTGGTGGAGCTTCCTTCCGGCGACGGCAACGGTGGTGGAGGTCGCCAGCTTCTTCCCTCAGATTCATTCACGGTGAGTGCTGAGTTCTTCTTTCCTTCTTCTTCTCCTATTTCTTCTTCTTCATCCTCTTATTCTTCTTCTTCTTCCTCTTCTTCATCCGATTCATTTACTTCTTCTTATTCCGATTTTTTTTTACTTCTTCTTCTTCATCCTCTGCATCTTCTTCTTCTTCTGCAGTTTTTTTTCGTTTTTTGTTTATCTTCAGATTTTCTTCTTCTTCCTCCGATTATTCTTCTTCTTCCAATTCCTCTTCTTTTTCTTCTTCTTCTGATTGATCTTCTTCTTCTTCAATTCTTCTTCAGATCATATTCTGGTTGCTATTTCTGTAAAACAATGAAAAAAAAAACAGAAAAAAAAAATGTAAAAACGAAAGATAAATTTTTTTTCGATAGATCAGATGCGGATTACTTTTTCAATCCTTCCGTTAATTTGATTTTCAGTATTGTTTTAATTCAGTAATTGTGTGTTTTGATTTCCATTTTCATTTCTATTTCCTGTTTTTGCAGTTTTTAAATTTCTGTATTAACCGTGTTCTACAATTTCTGTTTTCGTTGAGTTTGTGTTTTTTGTCTAGTTGATGTATGTGTTGTTTTTCCTAATAGTGTTCATGTTTACTCTTTTTCACTTAATTGATTTTGTTGTTCTGTGTTCATTTGCTTGTTTGACATTTAATTTTGTGTATGCATTTGCTTTGGATTTGTTTGCTTCTAAATTTTTATCTTTACTTGTCATTTTCTAGTTTTGATTTTAGCTCAATCTCTGTTTTTTTCAATTCTTTTCATTTCTAGTTTCGTATTTCTTGATTTTCTTATTTCAAGTCATTTTCTGTTTTTGTAATACTGAATTTTCCACTTGTTTTCATTCTAATTTTCTGTTTGTTTCATTCTTTAAATTCATGTTTTTACATTACAGTTAGTTTTTTTTATGCATTAAATTTCCTGTTTTCTTTAATTCTTGGAATTAATATTGTTTTCAAATTCTTGTTCTTTTATCATAGTTAATTCATGTTTCCTTCATTGATTTCTTGTTTTCATAGTTAGTTTAATGTCTTGTTAGTTAATTGAGTTAGTTGTTAGTTAATTTTGATTTTAACTTTAGTTCATAAAAGTGCTTAGTCATAATATTTTTTTAGCATTTAAATAAGTTGTTTAGTACAATTTCTATTTCGATCTCTTGTACTGCTCGTGTCCTTTTGACTTGTGCAGGATAGCACAGGAGTGGAGCAGAAGCGATTGCATGACATGGAAAGTGCAAGAATAGAAGATGTTTTTCTCTTATTTTAGAATTTAGGAATTTAATTGGGTTTGTAAATATTGCACTTTACGCCTTCTGCGAAGGGTATTCATTTGTTGTAATAGCTAGTTGTTTTTACTTTTCTGAACATTTTACATTTCAATAATTCAGCAATAAAGATTAGTTTAGACTGGTGTGTTTGAATACAACATATTCCTCGCATCCTATATTTCCACAGGTTCATCCTCAGTATTGTCAACCCCATCCTCAGGAGCCCATTCCAAGTTCATCATTTCAAGAGAAGATGTTAGAAGCCTTTTCTAATATCAAGGCCACTCTTTGTTCCCATACGCAGTCAATAGCCCAGCTAGAGACTCAAATGGGACAGTTAGCTCAGACATTGAGTAGACAAAGTCAGGGGAACCTTCATAGTCAGTCTGTTGTCTCAAAGGGAGAGGATTCAATGTCATTTGACTTGCAACCCACTGAGTCACATCATGCGCAAGTCAAATCTATTACATCCCTTCAGTATGGGAAGGCGTGTCACTCCACTCAGGAATTGACTCATGAACCTCATATCATTTCTACTGACGAGTCGATCTCCATGATACCTCAGCAGAAGGGGCCTTACTCACAGCATACATTTTCATCATATAAAGCCCCATTTTCTCAGCCTTTAGGATCACCAATTCTTAGTAAGCAAGAGGTACAGATGCAGAAAGTGCTTGATCAAGTCAAGCCTGATCATATTCACCACTTGTCTGAAGTTGCATTCATTGGTACTCGGTCGGTCCTAGACTCTCAATTCTTGACCAGTCTCTCAGATGAGACTAATCTCAGTTCTTCATGTCAAGAGATTCATGGTGCTAAATTTGGAGGTAGAAGGGATGGAAACACAGTGCGTAGTGTCACAGATGACACTCTTTTCTTTATAGAGCCCGGTTGAGCCTAACTTCATGTCCATTGATCTCATGGACGATGAAGGTTTTTCCAGGGATCCGTCTGGCTGGGGACGTGAAACTTAGCGCTTTATGGGAGGCAACCCATATTCTGTATAGTATTATATTTGTTGTTAGGATTTGTAGATTTTTTATTTTTCTATCTTTTCTATGAGTTTCATGTTTTGTCCTGTATACATTGCATTCATTACATTCATAGAATGTGCATTTTTAATTCATGTCAGGTCATTCTACTCTTTTCCCTCATTTATTTCTCTCATGTGCATTCACTTAGTTTCATATAAGCATGGGGGATTGCCACTGGGACAGTGTCATTCAAGCATGGAGGAGGGTGTAGAATGCACACCTTGATATTTTTGTTTACGTTCTTGCACATGTTTACACATTTCTCATGAAAAGTAGATTTTTAAAGAAAGAGTTTGAACTTATATGAATGTTATTTCAAATCTGATGTTTTTAGAGGATTTTTAAGCCCCACGAAATTTTTTTTCTGGCATAGATCTAAAAATTATGGTTGTTTATGCGGATTTCGAGGAAATGATGATAGATACATGTTAAAGTTTATTTTGAATCATAAATATGAATATGCACAGTTTTATTTTTGAAAAACTAAGCAAATGAAAAAACGTAAAAAATGAGCTCAAAAGAAAAAAAATATATAGCATGTGTTAGGTTGTTTGGATAATTCCACAATCCGTAGTAGATGGAATTTAGATTTAAGTTGAAACTTTTAATTCCATTTTCGGAAAAGGAGAGTGGAAAACTTTGTGATCCTACGTAACTGAGAACAGATACAAGTTGAAATATTTGACTCTCATGTTATAAAGGTGAATGAAGGAAGTCACTTTTATGTCTTAGTTGATATCTTTTGGTATGCATTGAAAAAGTATAGAAGATATTGACATTGCACAAGGCATAAAAGCAGACCACACGCAAGCTATAAGAGAAGAATAAGTGCGCAAAAAGAAAAAGCGTGAAAAGAAAAAAAAAAGAGAGAGAAAAGAGCTTAAAAAGAAAGAAAAGTTCAATGCTTAGAAGTGTGATTGAGAAAACCTGTGCAGAAAACATATGAGTGAGGATAAGTAAATAATAATATGTTTTTATTGGATTTTCTAAAAATAAAACATAAATAATTGTGATATTTAGAAAAGTGAAAGAAATTCTTTTTCTGTGGTGGTATATAAAAGACTCTAATTATATTTCGATTGTGAAATAATAGGAAATATTTGTGAAAACAAAGTCTTTAATTACTTACTGCTTATGAGGATGTGTAATATTATGCATACATGACAGAGATGTTTGTGGGTAGCATCACTGCAAACCCTCACGAGACCTTACTCGTCCACTGGGGTAACCCAGGGGTTGAAAGGGCTTGTTGCATGAGCTAAATGCAATCGTGATTCCTACGAAAGTGAGTTAGGTGATAGTTTGATTTCTTGCATTTTTCTAGTTTGCTCGAGGACTAGCAAAACATAAGCATGGGGGTATTTGATCATGCATATAATTCAGGGTTTATTAACATTTAAATATGCATGATTTTATGAAATAATGTTTCAAAAACCCAATTTTATGTTAGTTTTTGAGTAAATGTGCTAAAATGATTTAAAAATAGAAAATGCATGAAAAATAGTTTTATTTTACATTTTTATACATATTTTAGTTTTTGTTATATTCATAAGTAGTTTAGTTTTAGTTTGCAATTAAAAATGAAATAAAATAAAAAAAATAGAAAAAAATAGTTTTTAAAATCATTTTAAATGTTTGTTTTTTAGAAAAGAAAAAAATATATAAATATAAATAGCTAGAATAGTTTTTTAGTTTTGATTTTAATTTTTGAAAACTTTATAATAAACTAGTTTACATAGTTTTTGTTTTTGCAAAATTGAAAAAAAAATATATAAAATAACCAACCGGTTTACACGGTTTGGGTTTCTTGGAAAAAATTGAAAAAAATAATAATAGTAAACCGGCTGAACCGGTTTGAATTAAAAAAAAAATAAACAAACCGGTTTGACCCGGTTTGCATCTGTTACAAACCGGGCTAAACCGGTTTGTTGCTTTTAAAAACCCCCAAAATCGTAAAAATCAGGGCCTCCCCCATTTATGCCTGAAACCTCTCCTCTTTCCCCTCTTTCCCTCTCTTTCCCTCTTTTCTCACTCTCCTCTACCAACACCGGGCCATTTCTGACCTCTTTCTTCCCCTTCTCCCTCTTGCTCTGTTCAAATCCAACCGGCGGTGGTGGAGCTTCCTTCCGGCGACGGCAGCGGTGGTGGAGGTCGCCAGCTTCTTCCCTCAGATTCATTCACGGTGAGTGCTGAGTTCTTCTTTCCTTCTTCTTCTCCTATTTCTTCTTCTTCATCCTCTTATTCTTCTTCTTCTTCCTCTTCTTCATCCGATTCATTTGCTTTTTCTTCTTCCGATTTTTTTTTACTTCTTCTTCTTCATCCTCTGCATCTTCTTCTTCTTCTGCAGTTTTTTTTCGTTTTTTGTTTATCTTCAGATTTTCTTCTTCTTCCTCCGATTATTCTTCTTCTTCCAATTCCTCTTCTTTTTCTTCTTCTTCTGATTGATCTTCTTCTTCTTCAATTCTTCTTCAGATCATATTCTGGTTGCTATTTCTGTAAAACAATGAAAAAAAAAACAGAAAAAAAAAATGTAAAAACGAAAGATAAATTTTTTTTCGATAGATCGGATGCTGATTACTTTTTCAATCCTTCCGTTAATTTGATTTTCAGTATTGTTTTAATTCAGTAATTGTGTGTTTTGATTTCCATTTTCATTTCTATTTCCTGTTTTTGCAGTTTTTAAATTTCTGTATTAACCGTGTTCTGCAATTTCTGTTTTCGTTGAGTTTGTGTTTTTTGTCTAGTTGATGTATGTGTTGTTTTTCCTAATAGTGTTCATGTTTACTCTTTTTCACTTAATTGATTTTGTTGTTCTGTGTTCATTTGCTTGTTTGACATTTAATTTTGTGTATGCATTTGCTTTGGATTTGTTTGCTTCTAAATTTTTATCTTTACTTGTCATTTTCTAGTTTTGATTTTAGCTCAATCTCTGTTTTTTTCAATTCTTTTCATTTCTAGTTTCGTATTTCTTGATTTTCTTATTTCAAGTCATTTTCTGTTTTTGTAATACTGAATTTTCCACTTGTTTTCATTCTAATTTTCTGTTTGTTTCATTCTTTAAATTCATGTTTTTACATTACAGTTAGTTTTTTTTATGCATTAAATTTCCTGTTTTCTTTAATTCTTGGAATTAATATTGTTTTCAAATTCTTGTTCTTTTATCATAGTTAATTCATGTTTCCTTCATTGATTTCTTGTTTTCATAGTTAGTTTAATGTCTTGTTAGTTAATTGAGTTAGTTGTTAGTTAATTTTGATTTTAAATTTAGTTCATAAAAGTGCTTAGTCATAATATTTTTTTAGCATTTAAATAAGTTGTTTAGTACAATTTCTATTTCGATCTCTTGTACTGCTCGTGTCCTTTTGACTTGTGCAGGATAGCACAGGAGTGGAGCAGAAGCGATTGCATGACATGGAAAGTGCAAGAATAGAAGATGTTTTTCTCTTATTTTAGAATTTAGGAATTTAATTGGGTTTGTAAATATTGCACTTTACGCCCTCTGCGAAGGGTATTCATTTGTTGTAATAGCTAGTTGTTTTTACTTTTCTGAACATTTTACATTTCAATAATTCAGCAATAAAGATTAGTTTAGACTGGTGTGTTTGAATACAACATATTCTTGTTCCCTGAGTTCGACCCGGTCTCATCCACTAGTGAGAACCGGTTTTTATTATTTGATGTCTGGTTTTCACATGTTTTTCATATAAAAATCTTTTCAAAATTTACAACGATTTAAAAGAAGACATCACCTAGCCTTAGTTAAATTCTACTAACCCTAGTTAGTGTTTAGACCTAGTCAATCTAACCATAATTAGTTAAGTTAATCTAACTTGGTGTATAACCCTAGATAGTTAGTTAACATAGTTAGTGTTTAATTTAGTTAGTAAGTAATCTTAGCTAGTTAGACTAACCGTAAGTTAGTAGTTGTTTTAGTAAGTTAGAATTAATATTAGAATAGATAGTTAATTTAGTTAGTGATATTAGATGTTATATATTATGTCTAGTTAGAGTTTATATTTATTTAGATATCTTATTTAGAGTATTAGTGAGTTTAGGTTAGGTTATTTCTTAGATTTTATATCTTAGTTTAATTGTTATTGTTTGCTATAGTTTAACAGTAGGGTAGGTTCACTTAGGACTGTTTTTGTACGTGGTTCAATGTCCAAATGTCAATTGTGGATTCAAATGGATGAATAGTGCACTGAACCAAAACCCTAATTTTTACCATTTCGTGCATGCGTTATTTTATGTAGATTTTTATTGAGTTTTCTGAAAATTATTTTTCTATTCTCTACATCGGTGTGTTAACTGTCTGAAGACCAAATTTCAGCTCGATCCGAGTTGATTTGGTCTGGTTTTTAAGCGTATTATGAAAACAGCTTTTTCTGATTTTGAAATTTCGGGTCCTGCGATTTCCCAAATTATCCTGATTTTAAAACGCTTCGTTCTGGAGATCCAGAACGTATTTTTCACTTCTGTAAAATGTGTCAGCTTCATGGATCTGTATTTTACAGAATAGAAGAGATTTGACTAATTTTGGAATTCGTTTGACCCCTCAAACAGTCATTTTGCGAAAAGCTGTCAGAATCCATTTTTGCCTTCTTTAGGGACAAAACAGTCTTTTAACTATTTGTCTGATTTCGTGTAGTTTTACTGTTTTCTAACATTGTAGTTAGTACCTTAACAGTATTTAGAGTAATTAGAGTTACTTAGCTTAGTTAGTTCACTTAGTTAGTATAATTTTAGTTTTAGATATTTAAATTAACTGTAGTTTAATGTAGAAATAGTTTAGAATTAGTATTAGATGTAATTTAGATGATTTCTTGATTTAGTTACTGACTTTTTGTTTTTATTATGTAGGTTGTTAAGTTAGAACAGGTTAACAGATGCAATTCAATTGTGATGTGCGACTGCACTTGATGTGAAAAGACAGAAATGCCGCTGGAGACCTCCTGAAGACTTAGTCGCCTATTGTAGTTTATTTTCATAGTTAGAATGTTATGTAATGTAACTTGTAAACATTGACATAGATTGTAAACTTTTTATGTTAATAAAGTGTTATTTTAGAATTACTTCAGAAATATCCCGTTCCCTGTGGATTCGACCCGTACTCGCCACTTCGGTGGAAAGTCGGTTTTATATCTTTGGTTGACGATTTTCCCATGTTTTTATTGAAAAATATTGTTTAAAAATATCATCTACAAAAGTGCAATCATATATATATATATATATATATGAGTATATATATATATATACATAGATATATATACATATGTGCATATATATATAAATGTATTAAATGGCTATCCTTCCATGCCTTAGATCATCAATATTATTTCATTAAGGTATTAAGCACAAGGTAGGTATATGAACCTTTGAAATCAATACGATATATGCAAGTTCTCTTCAGTTTTCATACTAACTAAAGTGTTTTGCAGGGAATATATGGAAAATATCATTACTCGGAATTGTAAATTCAATTTTATATGTTGTAATAGTTAGATTTTAATTGAGAATTTATATTTCCAGTTTTAGATAGAATGAATGAGCATTATAAATACCATGAATCACTTGTTCTCATATTTTCTCCTTTATTTTAAAAAATTCACGAATGGCACGTTGTTATCATCGCAAAATTTTTTCCTCCCTTGCGAGAGACAAACGAATTTCGCGAGTCAAACTCGACCAAAGTTTTGAAAATGGTTTTAAAAATTACTCGCCTCCGTTTTGAAAATTTGCGGGAAAATTCTGTGGAATGGGTCCGCCTGTCGGTACGAGGTTCAACCGTTCCTGGCGCCTTTACCAGGGGTAATTGAACCAAGGACCAATTATGTGCTTTAACTCGACTCAAATATCTAAATTATGCTCTATTTTTCCAAGAATGCACAAAGAATCAGGCTTGTGCTATGAAATTTTGAAAATAATGCAAGTTTGAGAAACATGATGTTTGCTTTGGAAAATTGAAATATGCTGGAAAAATGATTGGAAAAGTGCTTGAAATTGGGATTCCTGGGAAAATCATTGAAGTTCATTGAAAATCAGAAATTTGCATTGGAAAGTGATTTCTCAGGAAAGCTTAAAAATCTGAGAAAATTGGTTTTGAGATTGGAAACTTGGAATTGATTTTATGAGAAAATGGATTTGAGAAATGCTGGGAAAATCATGAAATTCATTGGAAAAGGATTTCTGAAAAGGAGAATGAATTCTCAGGAAAACTGGGTTCTCAGGAAAATAGGAAATCTGAGAAAAATGATTTTTGAAAACTTGGGATTTTGAAATTTGAGAATTTTAAAACATTGGAAAATCTTGGTTTGAACTTGAGAAATGCTTTGAAATCTCTTTTGAAAACTCAGGATTTTGAGAAAATCAGATCCTGAGAAAGACTTGGGAATTCTTGAGAAAGCTGAATTTTCTGAAATTGAAATTGGAAAATGAATTTGAGAATAATGCAATTTGAATGATATGAATGAATGAATATGAATTTGAAAAGGGAAAGAAAAAATGAGAAAAAAATGGAAAGTGGGGCTGGAGGTTTGGGTGACCATCTTGTGGGTCCCACCTCTATAAAATAAAATAAATAAATAAAAATTAATAAAAACAAAAACAAACAAATAAAAAGAAACATCTTTTTTTTTTATATAAAATAGAAAAGTAAATGAATGGGCCATCTCAGAGCGGGTCCAAATCCCACTTTTGAAATTCATTTTGACGATTAGAGGGGTAAAATAGTCTTTTTAGAAAGTTTCCAGACGGAACGAGCTATTTTTGGCAGTTTTTGAAACAAGCTCGGATTTTGAAGTTCAATACCTCGTTGCGAAGCAAATCCAATGTAGAGTTTAAAAATTTAATTTTGGAAGAAATCCAAATTGTTTTTCTCGAGAAAATGCTTCCAAATCTATTTTCAGACAAAATGAGCTATTTTTGGCAGTTTTTGAAACGAGCTCGGATTTTGAAGTTCAATACCCCGTTGCGAAGCAAATCCAGTGTAGAATTCAAAATTTTGAGTTTGAAATAAATCCAGATTATTTTTCTTGAGAAAATATTTCCAAATTTAGACTCTTGGGGGTAAAAATGTTAATTTTAAAAACCCGGGGTTTGAAATTGATTTCTAAAAGCTTTTGAAACTTGATCTGGATTGAAATTTATAAAACTGGAGTTCTGGACTTCGAAAATGGAATGAAATGTGATGAAATGTTATGAAATGTTATGAAATGATGAGAAATGACATGCGAAATGCAGACCTTGAATGAAGAATTTTGGATGTCAGACCCCGATTGACACTTGTACCAGTTTAAAAAGCATTAAAATTGATAAAATTTGCAAAATAGCTCAAGAAATGGTTTTCGGGACTCTACTGGGTCAGAGTGACACTGAAAATTGGGGTTCAAGCTGGATTGAACTGAGATGAGCTAGATTGAGCTGGGTTTTAGAGTTTCAGAACTCCAATGAGCTGACAATGATATTGACTCAACTGACCTTTCCGACTGAATTTTCAAGAAAAGTTACCATTTTTAGAGAAATGGTACGGAATGATCACTGGAGCGAAGTCAATTACGAACCTGAGTTGGGTTTGAGCTAGAACAAAGGTCAGTAATACTGATATGAACTAAAATCAAAGCTTGAACACTAGCTCAATTGACTGAACTCAACTCAATTTCAGCTGAAAGAGCTAAAATGGACTAAAATGGGCTCCTAGACACTTGGAAATGGTTTTGAACTGAAACTGGAGCACTTGAACTCCTGGTAAGCTCAAGTTAGACTCTAGAGAACATGACTGACTGGGAATGACTGACTTGGAGACAATTGGCTTGGATTCGAGTGAGAAATGAGCTCATTTTTGAAGAAATGATCCCATTTTGGCAGGAATGGTCAGAAATGAAAATGGTATGTTCATTGTGAGCTCAGATGAGCTTGAGATGACTGATATTTTAACTGTCCTAAACTGACCAATGAGCTTGGTTGACTCCGACTGACTGGGGTCTGGGATGACCTAGGGGTAAAATGGTAATTTTCCTAATGAAAATGGGTAAAATGGTGATTTTCTGAAACTGACTCGGGCTTTGACTCCTACACTGACCTGACAGGGTTGGCACTATACGAGGAGGGTTATTTGAGAATGGATGAGCAAAATTTGGGGTGTTTACACACGTGCACCATTTCGTAAGAGGTAATTAATCCTAAGTTGATGATTTACATCAATGGCCATAGTCAGGATGTAAACAAAACTTAGGATTTTTATCTTTTATAAAATAACACTGGATCCTCTTCAAAAATCATCATATTTTCAAATATTTCCTTCTTTTATTAGAGCTTAACATAGAATTAATTCAATATATATACCAATGGCCATAGTCAGGGTATATTGAGAGTTAATTTCATTTTAAACTCTATAAAAGCACCAAAATGTATTTTATTCTTCACTTGAATCTAAATATAGATTATTATATAATACATCCAATGACCATAGTCAAAGATGTATTATATCTTCAATCTTATTTTAATTCATCTAAAGAATGAAATAGCTTTTTCAAAATCCAATTTCAAAATTCTTCAAATTCATTCATCATTTAGGATATAATTGCATCATGTTTTCAAAATTCCTTTTTCAAAACTCCAAGTAATGTAAATATCTTCTTCAATTAATCCTCAATTCTTATAAAATCCAATTCATCCTTTCATTTTTTAAATTCTATTTCATTTTCAATCTCAAAAGTTCAAATTTAACTTTGAGATTTCAAAATACATATTATATTCAAAATCAAATCAGGTTTCAAAGTTCAATTTGACTTTGAAATTCCAAAATTCATCTTATATTCAAAACTCCAATCAAATTCAAAGTTCAAATTAACTTTGAAATTTCTGATTCATCTTCAAAATTCAAAATCAAGTTTATCTTTTGAGATTGATTATAAATCTCAAAGCTTGACCCTTCCTAAATTTTAAATTCAAACTGGGTTTTCAAAACCCAGACCCATTTTCAAAAGTCTCATTTGGACTTTCAAAACCCAAAATCCATTCTAGGATCCAGAATCCAAATTTCACCTTGGATCTCAGACTTCAGATCCAAAATTTCCTTTAGGATCCAGAATCCAATTTCACTTTGGATCTCAGACTTCAGATCCAAAATTTCCTTTAGGATCTAGAATCCGATTTCATCTTGGATCTTAGACTTCAGATCCAATTCCACTTTAGGATCTAGAATCCAATTCTACTTTCTTCAGATCCAAATCCATTTTTAGGATCCAGAACTCAACTTTCATCTTGGATCTCAGACTTCAGATCCAAATCCATTTAGGGTCCAGAATCTACATTGGATCTCAGATTTCAGATTTTAAATCCATTTTAAAATCCAATTCCATTTCAAAATCTAGATTTCAAATCCAGGTCCATTTCCAGATCTCATTTGAACTCCCTAAATCCATTTCTATTTTTTTAATACCATTTGATTTTCTCACATCCATTCTAAGATTCAAATTCAATATCACTTCAAAATTTCATCTTCTTCTCCTAAATCCATGATCAAATTCAAAGTCCATTTCTGACTTTGAGACTTCATTTTCCTTTCATTTCAAAGCTTTACATCATTCTTTCTCCAAGTCAAAGATTTATTCTTCCAACTCTGATTTACTTCAAACACTTAGAACTTCTCTGATCTATCTCAAGTTCTAAAGTTAGATTCAACCATTGCTTCACTCTATTACTAAGTTCATCTCAGAATACTCGGAAATTTCCAAATTATTCTTTTCAAAAGAGCATACATCCTTGCATTGCACAAGCATGATTCTTTGTGCATTTAGATCTTTAGGATAAATTCTTAGATAATATTTAGGCAAAGCAAAAGGCATAAATTCGATCCTTGGTTCGATTACCCCTGGTAAAGGCGCCAGGAACGGTCGAACCTCGTACCGACGAGCGAATCCCGTCTCTTCATTTTCTTGCAAAAATATTTAAAAAACAGAGGCGAGTTAAATTTCTAAATATTTTCAAATTAAGGTCAAGTGAGACCGCGCCAAAGAGTTCCTCTTCTCTTTTTCTTTTTTTCTTTTCTCTTCTCTTTCTTTTATTCTTCTCCCTTCAAAAAGGAGAAAAATAGAGGTTAGAAAAGGAAAAGAGAAGAAAGAGAGAGAAACCATAAGAGAGGAAAAATTTTGCGATGATCACACCTCCCTGTGCCTCTTCGTTGTTTTTCAGTGGGCCGGGGCAAGCCCCCTCGCTTCGCTTTTCCCTGTGCCTTTTCTCTCTTTAGGCAAGGGCATCGCCTTGGCCTCTGTTGTTCTTCGGCAGGCAGGGGCAAGGCCCCCTGCCTCCCTCTTTGTATGTCGTCTGGCAGGGGCGAAGCCCCCTGCCTCCCCTTCGTTGCTGACAGGCAGGGGCTCTGCCCTTGCCTCTCTTCTACTTTGTCAGGCAGGGGCGCAACCCTGCTTTCCCTCGCTTTATGAGGGCAGGGGTGCAACCCCCTGCCTCCTCGAAGTCTGCTGACAACAAGTCAGCAAGGGATCGCGGCCCCTGCTTCTGCTTCTTGCGCTTATAGCAGGTGCGCATGCGCATGATGCCCCTGCCTCTGTTTCCTTTACGTTAGGACGGCGATAGTGCCTCTGACTTTCTATTTTGGTATTAGCTTGCTAAGATCGTTACTTTTGCAGCTTGTACGACGGATCCCGCTCGCGCTCCACGACCTGAGCCGCCAATCGCGTACATCCGCAGACGACAGCAATCTTGCAACTCTCAAAGGTAGGGGAAGATTGCACAGAAGACTTGGACAATTGAATTGAGTTCAATTAACTAAAAAGGACAATTAAATAAATATATATGCATATATATCATATATATTTATATGAGTACGCATTTAACTCAAGGACGCGGTTTCACGATCCTTGTCCTTTACTTTGCCGTTGCGCATCGCACACAGGTTTTGTGTTGCACTCCTGTTTACAGTTCCTTTACTTTGCCATTGCGCATCGTGCAAAGGTTCTGCGTTGCACTTCTGCTTCCAGTTTTTACTTGCTATCGCGCGTTGTGCGAGGGTTTGCGTTGGACTTCTGCTTACCGCCTTTACTTTGCCGTTGCGCCTAGGCTCTTGCTTTTGCATATGTGTTGGTATTGGCTTGCTTTTGTAGATGACGTGCAGGTTCTTGCTCTTTGCGTATGCCTTAAAGGCATCCTCGTGGAGGATGCAAGAGACATCTATCACTCACTCTTGCGATAAGAGTTCAGTTGGGAGCTGGCGATACACCTCCGTTTAAGGAGAGGGATACCTCGCAAGGATCCTGGCTCTTCGTGTGTGCAGTCCTGCAAAGTCGACTTGAGATTTCAGAGAGCTGCGCAAAAGCATCAAAGACTGCTTCAAATCGAAGCATTTGGAAGGATGTGACTGGCTGGTTCTGCTCGCCTTTTTGGCATATTTCAGGTGATCCCGAATTGGGGGTTCGAGCGAACTTCTTAGCGGGTGTTCTGTTGAGAAACTTGTATCCCGTCTATCGAGGCCGGTATCGAGTCATGCGAGACATGTAGATACCCCGATAGCGGATGTGATTCGAGATAATCACATGCATAATGTTGGCACAAGGTACTGCTGTTTCAAAAGATAGAGTAAAGTTGATAAACTTTACATCTTTGTGAAACACTCCGGTTGGGGCTTCTATTGAGGAGCTATACCCCCTTCATCCTAGAGTACTTGTAGTCGTGCACGACACGTCTAGTACTGCGATGATCGGATGAGACGGTCGTGCGACCTCAAACAACGCTAAATGCAAAATGCTGTAATCACATAAATGGCCTCACATTCGCCTTCACAGGCAAGATGCTCGAGTGGTTTAAATACCACAGCATAGAATGGGTCGTTAGTTAAGCAACCCCTAACGCACCCGTTCGCTTCTGGTTGTCTGTCAAGGGAGAGGACAGATCGATACAAAAACTCCAATGGACAGGTTGTTAACAACCACCCCACGGGCAAAGATCTGGCCTCCCCAGTCATTGGAGTTAGGGGATAGGGGCTACACAAGTTAGCTCAACACTTTTGCAGAAGTTGGATGCATCCGTGGCACTGCTTTTCAGCCTCTAGGAAATCTTCTATCGGCTAATGCCGTCCCCTTTGGAGCGGACTCAACTAGCTATTCGGGTTATTGAAAATACATAGAATAACAGACGCCCGAACTAGTCTCAGTTGTTTCTATGTTTTGTCTGTGCGTACCCGCAGGCCAGAAATTATCAAAACATAAGGTCTGTTCACACTGGTCATGGATCGTGAGATTCGCTTGCACTACGGATTCACTTGCACTACTGATTCACTTGCACTACTGCTTCACTTGCACTACAGCTTTGCTTGCACTACTAATTCACTTGCTTGCTCGATAGTTCAGTATGCTACTCGTTGAACTGTGCATGCCTGTCAAGGCGTTACTCTAGTTGGTTAAACTGCTTACGCAGTTCTTTGTGGAGTAATAAGAAGATTCTCATACTAGTTAAATGCTTATAATAATAGCATTATACCAGTTGCTACATATTAGCATGTGACTTGCTTTATCCCTTGGTCGAACTGTTTGGTGCTTATTGTAGCGTAGAACTTGTTGGCTTGCATCTCTTATGATTGATGTGATTGCATACAGCTCGTAATCTACGAACTGGTGGCAACTAGGATTGATGTGGTCGCTTGTCTTATAAGCTGCTTACATATTGTGATATAACTGTTGTCGTATGATTGCTTATGAATGACTTATGATGTAATGGTTTATGCCTTACAATTAATTTAATTACTTGTCGATGAACTGAACCATTTTATGGTAATTATATGTTTTACGAGCATTGTTATGAGTGCTTGTCTTATTCAGTTGTTTTGTTTGGCTGACGGGTAGCGTTAGTTACCCTTCGCCCATAGAATCAACTAAATTGCCATATCTGTGCATTCTCATATGTCATTTACACATGCTTTGAGGGCCTATTTGAGGATTGCAATATTCCTTGTGGCAATCATACGATGCGTAGGATTATATGCTTCTGCATGGAGTGATATGATGCATATTGCTGATATACATGCTTGTGCCCATATTGTGGCTACTGACATCGAGAGCAGTAAACTGTTCGGAACAGTCGATTGTATAGATGTGTGTATCCCCGAGTAGGGTGATCTCCAAAGGATTATCTGCGAGGGCGTGTATGATCAAGACCAGGTACCCGACTAGAGTGGTAGATTCTCTGTGAGGATGTACACTGTCCACGAACGGGTAGCTGCAAAGACGGTGAACTCCTGTGAGGAAGTGTATGGTCCAAGACCAGGTATACCATCTAGGGCGGAATTCCTTGTGAGGTTATACATTTCCCAGACCAGGTGATCCGACGTTGATCTTGTTGTTTGTATTAGTGGCTATCGACCCTGAGAGCGGTCATTTGTGCGGATGCATGTATCACAATGATTTTCATTGGATATGGCATTTGTTAGGGACAGATCTCCCAAAGGTTTCGTTGTGAGGTTATACATTTCCCAGATCAGGTGACCCAGCTAGAGTGGGAGATCTCTGTGAGGATGTATATTGTCCACGAACGGGTAGCCGCAAAGACGGTGAACTTCTGTGAGGAAGTGTAGGGTCTAAGATCAGGTATACCCTCTAGGGCGGTAATTCTTTGTCCGGTCGTATATCTCTTAGACCAAACGATCCGACGTGGATCTTGTGTTTTTGCTTACCATAAAAAGTTATGGTGAGCTGTGACGATCTTCTGAGATTGTTTGTGATAGCCAACTATGAATTCATAGTTTTGGCTTTCTGTTTTAGCATGATTACATGCTTGACTCAGGTGTGAGAATCAGATCGTTAGCGATTTGAGTTAGTGATCATGTTTTGGACCTTCTACGGAAGGGTGAGCTTTTTTAAGAAGGTATGACGCCTTAGTGCGTCATAACCGGTAATGGTTAGCCGCGTAAGACTTTGAGAGATGAGGATAGATTAAGGTCGTTCAGGACAAAGCGTTGGTTAGAAGTAAAGAGTGACAAACTATGTCCCGATGGTGATTAGATGCGAAGACCTCGTTCTAGGAACGAGGACAAGCTTGTTGCGTAGTAGTTCACAGCTTACGATCAAATGGATCGTATGCTGCATTGGTCAGTTGCACTACTTACTTGCGTTGAATTGCTTACTGTTTGCACTACTTACGCATTTGCATTGCTTACTCGCTTGCACTACTTACTCGCTCGCACACCTTATTCGCTTGTACTGCTTACGTGTTTGCACTATTTACCTGCTTGCATTGCTTACCTGTTTAACTGCATATCTGCTTTAAACTGCGTAACCTACTGCATTAAATGTACTTAATTCAGTTTCCTGTAGAATCTCTTGTGCACCTACTAGTTTTTTGCGAAACTAACCTATTTTATGGGTACAGGTGATGATTAGGTACACTACGGGCGATGGCGCGATTACAAGATGGCTTCAAGACTTCTTCCTTCTCTTAGCTCGCGTCATGGACGCTATGGGTTTGTATCGGATTTTCCTTGGGATATCTGAATCTTGTGAGTTTTGGCTCTTTTAGCTAACGTGCCCAAAGTTGTTAGCTTGCCTTATGATTTATCAAAAGCAAAATCTTTCGTTGATTTCATAAAACAACTCTGAAGGAAAGAGATATTTGTAGTCTCTTGCCAATTTTTCTGAAAAGGTTTGCAAGTTTAAAATTTGGGGTGTTACAACTTGGTATCAGAGCTAAGGGAAGTAAGGATTCTTGACCATTGAGCATCCACATCGCGCTGTAAGTATACAAATTTTCTTATTTTATAGATGTTTTTAGCGTTGTTAAGCTAAATGACTTGACATGTTATGCTTATGTACCAACATTGCTGGGTTTTTTGTGAACTACTCATGTTACGCATGAATAGTATAGACATTTTTGGCTTCTTTTTTGAGCTTCCTGAGATTTTGATCTTGGGTATTTTCTTGTTTACTCCAAGGATGGCAAGGAACTCGAACAAAGATTCAGCTGACGAATGGTCAAATATTAGGAATAATTACCCTGACTTGTATTTTTACTAATGTAGTTAAAGGTAATTTCGCGGACGAAATTCTTTTAAGGAGGGTAGGATGTAATAAACAGAAAAAAAAAATTAAGCTTAGATTCGGGTCGGATCCGGATCCGGACCCGACCCGGACCCGAAAGGGAGGCACCGCCTCCCGTGTCTTTTGAAGACAGCGAGGTAGGGGTTCAGAGAGAACCCCCGCCCCCCTTTTTCCTCTCTCGATCTTTCTCCCCCTCAGCGCCTTTTCCCCCTCTCGTCTCTCGGTCTCTCTTCCCCGACCTACTCTCTCTCCCTCACTGTCTCTCATTCTCTCTTCCCTTCTCCCTTCGACGCCGCCGCTAATTGCGACCTCCCTCCGGCGTCGTTGCTACCGGCCATCTCCTTCTCTCTCTGTGTTGCGAAGGCTCCGACGACCCCAGGTACGCTTCCACCTCCCCTCTTATCTCTTCCTTCCGCCTCCTCTTCCACTTCTTCTTCTCGGTGTGGGGTCGACCGACAGGGGGGCAACGCCCCCTGCCGTCGCCTCCCATCGGCAGGGGGTTACCCCCTGCCTTTCTCTAGTCGGCAGGGGGGGGGGGAGCTGAGCCCCCTGTCGTCGGCAGGGGGACTCCCCCCAGCCTGTCTCTCTTTGGGTCGATTGACAGGGGGCAAAGCCCCCTGTTGTCGCCATTCGCCGGCAAGGGGCTCTGCCCCCTGTCACTCACTGTGTTGGCAATGGGATTTGCCCCCTGTCACTCACTGTGTCGGCAGGGGGCTTCGCTCCCCCTGTCCCTCTTGTTTTGCCGGCAGGGAGAGAAGCTTCCTGTGTCGGCCCACCCTTTCGGCAGGGGCTTCTGCCCCTTGCCTTTTTGTGGGTTTCTCGGCAGGGGCGGAGCCCCTGCCTCTTCGTGGTTCTTTCGGCAGAGGAGGGGCTCACCTCCCCTCTTCCCTGTTTTTTCTTTGTCAAGGCAGGGGAGGGGCCGAGCCCTCTGTTATCGTCGCAAAATTTTTCCCGTCTTCCCTTTCTTGCGGAAGAGAGAGGGAAATGCTTTCGCGATTCAAACTAGACCGGATTTTGGAAATTATTTTGAAATACTCAACTCCGTTTTGAAAATTGCGAGAAAATCCATTTGATGGGGCTCGACCTGTCGGTACGAGGTTCTACCGTTCCTGCCACCTTTAACAGGGGTAATCGAACCAAGGACCAAAATTGTGCTTGACTTAGTAAAATCATTGAAATTGTGTTCTATCCTAAATGCACAGAGAATTCAGGCATGTGCTATGTAACTTTGTAAAATGCAAGTTGGGAAATATGATGTATGCTTAGAAAATATTTGGAGTTGTGTGATCATCGCAAAATTTTTCCTCTCTTAATGGTCTCTCTCTCTTCCTTCTCTTTTCCTTTTCTAACCTCTATTTTCCTCCTTTTTGAAGGGAGAAAAATAAAAGAAAGAAAAGAAAAAGAGAAGAGAAAAGAAAGAAAGAAAGAGAGAAGAGGAACTATTTTGCGCGATCTCACTTGACCTTAATTTGAAAACATTTAGAAATTTAACTCGCCTCCGTTTTTGAAAATATTGCGGGAAAATGGAGAGAGGGGATTCGCTCGTCGGTACGAGGTTCGACCGTTCCTGGCGCCTTTACCAGGGATAATCGAACCAAGGATCGAAGCTATGCCTTTTGCTTTGCCTAAATATAATCTAAGAATTTATTCTAACTCTAAATGCACAAAGAATCATGCTTGTGCAATGCAAGAATACATGCTCCTTTTGAAAGATGTTTCGAAAATTTCCAAGTATTGTGAGATGAACTTGGTAAAAGAGTAAAGAAATGATTGAATTTAACTTAGAGCTTGAGATAGATCAGAGAAGTTCTAAGCTTTTGAAGTAAATCAGGATTTGGAAGAATAAATGAGAAAGAATGACTTGAAGCTTTGAAATGAAAGGAAATGAAGTTTCAAAGTCAAAATCGACTTTGGATTTGGATTTGAATTTAGAAAAGGAAATGAATACTTGAGATGGAATTGAATTTGGATTTTTAAGTTTGGAATGGATCTGAGATAATCAAATGGTATTTAAGAATAGAAATGGATTTAGGGAATTCAGATGAGATCTGAAAATGGAATTGGATTTGAAATCTAGAATTTGGGAATGGAGTTGGACCTAAAGATGGATTTAAGATCTGAGATTTGAGATCCGAGATAAAATTGGGTTCTGGATCCTATAAGGATTTGGATCTGAAGTCTAAGATCCAACATGTGATTGAATTCGGGATCCTAAAATGGAACTGGATCTGAAGTCTAAGATCCGAAGTAGAATTGGGTTCCTGATCCTAAGATGGATTTGGATCTGAAGTCTGAGATCCAAGGTAAAATTGGTTCTGGATCCTATAAGGAAATGGGATCTAAAGTCTAAGATCCAAAGTGAAATTGGTTCTGGATCCTATATGGAAATGGGATCTAAAGTCTAAGATCCAAAGTAAAATTGGTTCTGGATCCTATGAGGAAATTGGATCTGAAGTCTGCGACCCAAGATGTAATTTGGATCTAACTTTGGAGTTTGAATTCCAGACTTTGATTTGAGAATAAATGAATTTCAAAGTCAAATGGGACTTTGATTTTGGAGCTTTTGAATTTGGGACTTGAATTTGAATTTTAGAGAATGATTCAAGAATCTCAAAGTTAAATTGAACTTTGAGTTGGAATGAATTTGGATATTCAAAGTCAAATTTGAATTTTGAAATCTGATTTGGATTTGAATATAAAATGAATTTGAAATCTCAAAGTTAATTTGGACTTTGAGATTAAAAAAATGAAATTGAATTTGAAAAACATGAAAGGATGAATTGGATTTTATAAGACTTGAAGATAGATTGAGAAAGACATTTACTTCACTTGGAGTTTTTGAAGAAGAATTTTGAAAATATGATGCAATTCTATCCTATATGATGAATGAATTTAAAGGATTTGAAATTGGATTTTGAAAAGCTATTCCATTCTTTAAATGAATTAAAACAAGATTGAAGATATAATACATCCTTGACTATGGTCATTGAATGTATTATATAATAATCTATATTTAAATTCAAGAGAAAAATAAAATACATTTGATGCTTTTATAGATTTTAAAATGAAATTAACTCTCAATATACCCTGACTATGGCCATTGGTATATATTTTGAGTCAATTTTAAGTTAAGTTCTAATAAAAGGAGAAAATATTTAAGAAAATATGATGAATTTTGAAAATGGATCCAGTGTTATTTCGTAAAAGATAAAAATCCTAAGTCTTGTTTACACCCCGACTATGGCCGTTGGTGTAAATCATCAACTTAGGATTAATTTACCTCTTACGAAATGGTGCATGTGCCATTCGTGCTTCACCATTTGTGAGAATTTTTGAAATAACGGAAAAGATGCGTGAAAACAGGCAATTTGTGATTTTATAATGCTCATTCATTCTAATCTAAGGTGGGAAATGTAAATTCTCATTTAGATCTAGTTATTACAATACATAAAATCGAATTTACAACTCCACATAATGACCCTTTTCCATACATTTCCTGCAAGACAATTGGTTAGTAAAAAAAAAAAGAAAAGACAAAAGAAGGATATACATACACATATATATGTGTATGTATATATATACATATATATATGTATATGTACGTATACATATATATATGATGGCTTCTATGGTAGGAGATAAGGAAAAAGGGGTGTAGTCATAACAGAAAAATCATAACAATATATTGATTACCATCATGATTATGTGATAATGCATGAAAGACTGTGGGAAATGAACCTATACAGGGGATAATAGAAGGCAAAGGGTAAAGTGCAGATGATTTTGTAAATGTGGCTAATGATAATATGCTGGTAACAGGGTGGATGAGGACATGGAATATGAAAGGAAATGGCTGGTAGATAAAAGTGTAGTGGGCCTTAGATAGTGAATGACATTGAGGGAAACTATTTGGAAAGAGAAAAGAAAAAATAAAAAAATGAGATGGTTGTTTAATGGTACAGCTGGTAGTAAGGCAATCAAGGAAGTGATGAATAGTTTAGTTTGCAGGAATTTGTAAGGGTATGATATAAAGCTGAGAATGGTAAAGGACTGTGTAAAAAAAAAGAAAAGAAAAAGTAAAGAAGGAAGGCACTGAGTATAGGTATATAAGATATCGCTCAGGTGAGGCTTGGAGTGGCTGAGATACATGAGGCAGCCAAGTATACACGGCCAATGGGTATACACAGGTGTCTAGGTGCAGTGCAGTGAATGGAAGACATTCATGCTCTATAAAGAAGGTGTAGGGCATGTTGGTGTAATGATAGTGCTGAGCAAAGAGGCTGGCGCTGAAGGTGCCAGTGGTGAAGGCTAAAATAGAAAGCAAAGCAATGCTGGAGGTGTGAAGGATGCTGTGCACATGTGGTGTAAGAAGGGATATGATGGGTGGGCCTAAAAGAGGTGCTTGGTAACAGGTTTTAGGTACTGCGACAGTGTTGTTTGCGGCAAGGCCATCGAATTTGGGAGATGACATAGTGGTGAGAGAGCTACTATCATGCAGATTGCAGGGAATGAACAGCAGCAGAACCAAATGTCTATATGGTGACGGAGGATGATGCTATAGTGTTTTGACAAGGGCAGGTCATATGCCTTTGGTGGTGCACAATATGTGGCTGCGCCAATGTTAAATGATGTGCTGAAAATGACAATTTAAGGGGCTGCGGGAATAGAAGCCACAATGAGTAAATGCAGAAGCTGTGTTTACAGGTAATAGGGAGAACACTATATTGACTAATTAAAAGGCAGCCCGACATAATTAAGAACAGAGCAGACTATTTTGGAAAGAAGATGGGAACATGCTTAATCTTGGTAATGTGGATTTTCCTCCATATATGAAGAGTTTGAATAGGAATGGATGATAAACACAATTACTAAGTACTTTGGTGACACAGATTTTGGCAACATCAGCTCATGCACGTGCAAAAGGAAAACGAAATAAAGATATGGCCGAGGTATTCCATTTTGAACTAATATAGCAATTTATAAGCTAGAACTAAACATTTGGTCTTAATCCAGCAAGTCAGACTAAATCAAAAATTTGCTCTTGGATTGGATAAAAAAAAAATCTTTTTTTTTTTTAGCAGAGATTTCTGCTGAACTTGATTCAGAAGCCCAACTCTCCTCTCCTTTTTTTTAACTGTCCTAACTGGTTCCACAGCAAAATCGAGAATAATTTTATTTGTTTGGCAAATGAAAATGGAACCATAGATACCTGAACGCCTGAACTAACAACATTACTATCCTGCATTGCCTAAACAGATCTCTTAAAGTAACAATCATGGCAACCCTAACGGCAGACTTCAGTCCTGCTGGTTTTATGCATAATGCAAACTAAAGTGCTTTCAACATGACCCACGTAGGGAATTTCCCTACAATATTACACAATAATCTGATGAAGACAATTTTCGAACCAGCTCCAGTTGCAAAGACTGAAAAGGTCGGTCAATCCCCAATTATCTGGGTTTCGATCATAGATGTCGGTTTTTTTGACACCAAGCAGTACCAAATTCTACCTGTCTAACATGAAGTTTATATAATGATGCATGACGAAAACAACTTAAACTAATAGTCCTGACAATCATTTCTGATAAAGAGAAAAGGTTCCATAGACTTGGATAGAACATTAAGTGGAGATTTTAAGCCGATATTCATAAAAAAAAAACATGGTGGAAGAGCTAGTACTTACAAATCTGAAATGTTAAAACTCTTTGATAGCTTTCTTAACCACGGCCAACTTAACCGATTGCTTGTAGGAGTCAGGAAGTGCCTTTTATATTTTTTTTTTATGGCAGGAGCGGTTGATGTTGCGCTACTGCTGCAACCACAACAAGTTACTGTAGCTCTATAGAGATTTGAAAGGAGGAGGGGACTCGAGAGTGTGGAGGCTTTGATTCGGGGAGGGGTCGTTGCTTCTCTAGACTGCGGCTTGAACTCCAAAGTGGTCGATCTTCAGTCTCTTTGGGGGAATAGAAACAAGCAATGGAGAAGAGGAAGAAAGGGGTCGAAAGTTGATCGTGGATCCCCTCAGTGTGGGGAATGGTTTCCTTTTTAAAGAAGCAGGAGAAAACTCCAGAAGAGCTTCCGTTAACGATGGAGGGTTTTGAAAGAGGAAGGTGGATTTGTTGCAAATCGAGGGTGGAGAGATGAAGCGTGCCAAGCCGTTGGCGATCGAGGGTTTTTGAATGGGGGTGACAGCCATCAGAGGGTGGTGAAGAGGAGATCGCACATGGGGGTATTCGGTGGAAGCTTCGTGAAGGGGGAAGGCCTGTGAGGCCGTTGGAGATGGACAAAGGAGGAGGAAGTGAGGTGATCGGAGGGTTCATGGAGGCTGTGATGGAGGTCGCACATGGGCGGGGGTCGGCCATGGAGGAAGACTCTCCTCCCTCAGAGGCGTCGGACTCTCCTCTCTTACGAAGAAAAACCCTAAGCCCCCCCCAATTTACGAAAAAGGGCTCTTTCAAAAAAAGATTTTCAGAAAGGTGTTTTTCTAAAATGAGGTTTTTTTTAAAAAAAAAAATGATTTTTTTTAAAAAAAAAAAAAGCTAAAACCCATTTGTTTTTCTCGGAAATTTTCCATTTTTTTTGGTTTTTAGTTTAATTTTCTTTTGTTTGTATTTTTGGAATAAAAGTCTAAGACTTTACGAGAAAACAAAGATTAAAATACTAATTTTTTTTTTTGTATTTTTCTGAGAAATATTTACAAAAGTGTTTTTCCGAGAATTTCAGGCAAGAATGGGTTTTTGACTCAAGTTTTGAGAAAATATTCGAGTTTTGAAACTCGAATCGAGAAATACAATGCAATGGATCCAAACGGATACCGGACAAACTGTTTGAGCTTTTCTAGAAGTTATTTTTGGAGATTTTGAGAATTTGATTTAAAATTGGATAATGAAGCTCAGATTTGATTTTGACAATGGATCCTGGTCCGAAATTGAGTCAAATATATAAAATGAATTTAATTTCAGCAAAATTTGAGAAATAAAATGGAATTTAGATTTTAAAACTGACTCAATTACCCAGAAAGTGGGGTCAGGGGTAAAAAGAAAAATATTTACAACATTTTGAAAAATTTGGGGTGTTCACAGATGCCCCTCTTTGCTACTAAGCCGGTTGAAAGCCGAGCTTAGTGGCAAAGAAACACTCCAAATTTTAAAAAATGCCCCAGTCAGCCGATCTGAGCTGGGTGTGGAAGAATTATTTTTAGAAACATGGCTTCTTGAGCTTAAAGCTTTGTCCTAAATGGCTCTGGGGGAGACGAAGTCCTTGAAAATGATATGACCGAATAGATAGAAATGAGGAAATCGTGACGGGACTTTGGATGAAGGTCCCGGGACGATGAAAGATAAGAATCTTGATCAAGCCGCATGGGTGAGACAAGGTCAATCTTTTGGAATGAGTCAGGTTTGGCCCTTAACCTGGATGGGACGAAGATATATCAAGATAATTTGGATGGGGAAAGGGATATAAGTAGACCTTGATGGGTCATTTTGAGAGAAATGCCTCGCGAGATAAAACTCAAGCGTGATCCTTTCCTGGACGGACGTACAGAGAGCTCAGACTCCTTTGTGGGGAAAAACCATGATGGGATGGGAGGATTACCTCGTCGATACGAGGTTCAGGTTTAACCCAAACCTGAACGGAAGGTGCCTCGTGGAACGAGGTTCAGGCTTAACCCTTATTCTGAGAGGGACGACCATACAGAATCTTCGGGTGAAGAAACCGTGATGGGACAACAAATGCATCGCCGAAGCGAGATTCAGGTCTAACCCTTGACCTGAGCGGGGGAAAAATCGCATGAAGTCCTCAAATGAAGAAACCGTGGTGGGACTAGAAAGGACATCTAGTCGAACGGGATTCAGGTTTAACTCTAACCTGAACGGAAAGATACCTCGCAGAGCGAGGTTCAGGCTTAACCCTTAACCTGAAAGGGGCAACCATACGGAATCCTCGGATGAAGAAACCATGATGGGACCTTCGGAATTTGGACGAACAAATCCGAATGGGGTTTTGTGAGAAGAGAAAAATAAGAGATTCCCTAAAGCTTGAAAAGGGGATGATCTTGGGGCGTCTCATTGCTGAGACTAAATCAGCTTTCTAAAACAGACGACCTCTCACAGAAGGTTTTTGGGCTATACCTCGAGGAGCGAGGTAACGGTGATGGGACCTCTAGACTTGGCATAACAAGTCCGAGAGGGGTTTTGCAAAAGGATGAAAATGGGGGTCCCTAAAGCTTGAAAAGGGGTTCTACTTGGGCGCCTCATTGTTGAGACTGAAAATAGCTTTTGACAATAACAGACCTTTTGCAAAAAGTTCAGGTTTTTTAACCCTTATCCTGAGCGGGAACTGTCTATGGCGGGACAGTGGGGAACACAGGGAAGTGTGCAAATCTGAGAACGCTCAGATCAGACTGAAGGAAAGGACTTTTCAGTCCTAAGGGGGGATGATGATCATGCATATAATTCAGGGTTTATTAACATTTAAATATGCATGATTTTATGAAATAATGTTTCAAAAACCCAATTTTATGTTAGTTTTTGAGTAAATGTGCTAAAATGATTTAAAAATAGAAAATGCATGAAAAATAGTTTTATTTTTACATTTTTATACATATTTTAGTTTTTGTTATATTCATAGTAGTTTAGTTTTAGTTTGCAATTAAAAATGAAATAAAAATAATAATATAGAAAAATATTTTTTTCATTTTAAGTGTTTGTTTTTTTTTAAAAAGAGAAAAAAAATTTTAATAGTTTTTTTAGTTCTTCATAAATAAGTTTTGTTTTTAAATCTTTGAAAATTTTATATAGTTTTTGATTTTTGAAAATTGCAAAAATAAACACAAACCGGTTCACCCGGTTTGCTTTTAAAAAAAAATATATAAATAAACAAACCGGCTTGAACCGGTTTGCATTTGTTTCAAACCGGTTCCAGCCGGTTCGTTACTTTTAAAAACCCCAAAAACAGGGAGCGGAAGGGCGCATCCTCCATTCACGCCCAAACCTTCCCTTTCCCCCTCTGTTTTTTCTCTCTTCCCAATTCTCCATTGCCGGATTCCCCTTTACCCCTTCTTCTTCCTCTATTTCTTCTTCCTCCTTATCTTCTTCTTCAATCCGGCGGTGGAGATATTCAGTCCGGCGACGGCGGCAGTGGTGGAGGTCGCCAACAACTTCTTCCCTCAGGTTCACGGTGCGGTGAGTGCTGAGTTCTCCTTTTCTTCTTCTACTTCTTCTTCTTCTTCTTCTTCTTCCTCCGATTCTTCTTCATCCTCTGCATATTTTTTTTTTTCTTCTTTCTTCTTCTCCAGCTTCTTCATTTTCATCTTCTTCTCCTTTTCTTGCCTAATTTTCTTCTCCATTTCTTCATTTCTTTCTATTGAAAAAAAAAATATAGATCGCATTCTTTGATGCTTACGAATTTCCTGTTTCACATGTTCTTCATCTCCTGTGTTTCGTTTATTTCGGTTTCCAGTTTTTAAACTGATTTCCCTATTTGATTTCTAAGCATCGAATTTTGCTATTTCTTGTTCTGCTGTTGTGATTTTCCTGTTTTGCCATTTCTTATAATTTTTGTTAGCATTTGATTTTCTGCTATTTCTTTGTTGTTCTGTTTGATTTGTTTGTTACAGCATTCTGATTGAATTAGCATTTCTTGTTCTCAATTTCGTGCATCTCATGTTTTCATTCTCCACATGTGTTGTTTTTTTTATGATTTTCGATTTTTCCTTAAGTCATTTCCTGTTTTGTTTTTCTTTCTGATTAGCTAAATTTTTAGTTCTGTTTTTTTTTAGTAAATCATTTCTTGTTGTTGCTAATTGTTCTGTTTTTCACATTATGCATTTCCTGTAATTTTTTTTTTTTTTTTTTTTTTTACATTCTGATTTTTTTTTTCTTTTCTTTCTGAATTTCATTTTCTGATTTTTTTTGTTGTTTTTCCTCATTCACTTCATTTCCTGTTTTTACATTCTGTTTTTTTTAAACTCTGTTTTACATTACAGTTAATCTTAGTTAATTAGTAACTAGTTAATTAGATTTAATTAGAATTCATTTTCGTATGAAATTGTCATTTAGAATTCTTGCCTAAGTTCTTTTGTATTTTTAGCATTTAGTCAATTTAGTATAGTTTCCCTTCTCTCTGGTACTGCTCGTGTTCATTTGAATTGTGCAGGATAGCACAGGACTGGAGCGTAATTGATTACGTGACACGAAGTGCAAGAATAGAAGAATAAAGCTTCGTTTTACTTTTTATTTTTAGAATTAGGAATTTTAATTGGGTTTGTAAATATTGCACTTTACGCCCTCTGCGAAGGGTATTCATTTGTTGTAATAGCTAGTTGTTTTTACTTTTCTGAACATTTTACATTTCAATAATTCGGCAATAAAGAATAGTTTAGACTTGTTTGTTTGAATACAACATATTCCCGTTCCCTGAGTTCGACCCGGTCTCATCCACTAGTGAGAACCGGTTTTTATTATTTGATGTCTGGTTTTCACATGTTTTACATTTAAAAATCTTTTCAAAATTACAACGATTTAAAAGAAGACATCAAATTTTTGGCGCCGTTGCCGGGGAACGGCGTAATATTAGTATTCGCTTTATTGCCTAGTGTTTGTGTGCATTTAGGTTTAGAACCACGTATGTGCATATCTTAGAGACGAGCTTACTTTTCTGGACAACCCACCTATTAGGATTCCCTTAGAGGTGACTGTGTACGATTGGTACCGTACACATAGATTTTATATTTCTATGCATAATCTCTTTTATGTGTAACTGCGTGGTGTTTGTTTAGTTTTTGTTGTTTTTAGTTTACTCGCTTTGTGGTTTGCGTGGTTTGGCCGCTTAGTGCGTTAGTTAGGTAGAAAACCCAAAGTTAGGACGTGTGCTACACCGGTCTACTCTAAGGTGTACGCAATGGCTGACGATCATCATTTGATCCGTCCTTTGAGGGAGTACTTCATGCCAAATACGTATACTCCCGCCTCCTGCATCACGAGACCTGATGTAGGAGCGAGCCATTTTGAGATTAAGGCCAGTGTGATTCAAATGTTACCTTCGTTTTATGGCCTTAGCAATGAAGACCCATATCGTCATCTCGACGAATTCCTTGAGATTTGCTCGACTGTGCGAATCAATAATTTTGGAGACGACGCTATGAGGTTAACTTTGTTTCCGTTCTCTCTCAAAGATAAAGCCAAGCACTGGTTAAAATCTCTTGAGACGGTTTGTATTACTACTTGGGAAGGAATGCAAAAAGAATTTTTAAAAAAATATTTCCCAATTAGTAAAACGAATCAGTTTCGTAAAGCTATAACTAGTTTTTCTCAAATTGAGGGAGAACAATTTCACGAGTCTTGGGAGAGATTGAAAGATCTTCTCCGCAAGTGTCCCCATCACCAGGTGCCTTGTTGGCAGTTGGTGCAGTATTTTTATGATGGGCTTACTGAAAAGCATCGTCAAATGGTTGATTCGTCTTGTGGGGGCACTTTATGCTCAAGAGTGAAGATGAAGCGTGGTCTCTATTTGAGACCTTGAGTGAAAACACGATGCATCATAATTTGTCTTCACGGTTCGATAGGACTACATCTCTGCTTGGTGGTCCTAGGAAAGTTGGGATTTCTGAAGTTGGGTCCGAGTTAGAATTGCGTACCAAGGTTGACCAATTGACTAGGAAGTTAGATCAATTCCTAGCCAATTCTTCGAGAAATCCAATAGAAAGAGTGTGCGAGATATGTGCTAGCCCTGCACACTGTGTTGCGTATTGTCCGGCAGCGCCATTATATCCTGAATTCGTTCAGGAACAGGTGAATGTTGCCCAAGGTTTAGCTAAACCCATGCCCGATTCATTTACATCTTCATATAACACAGGTTGGCGAAACCAGTTCAGTTCCCCATTCCATCAGCCCTCCCAGACACAGTATAGACCCAGTAACCCTTCACAAGGTTACTCGCATCCTATATTTCCACAGGTTCATTCCCAGTATTGTTTACCTTCTCCTCAGGAGCCCATTCCAAGTTCATCATTTCAAGAGAAGATGTTAGAAGCTTTTTCTGATATCAAGGCAACTCTTTGTTCCCATACGCAGTCAATAGCCAAGCTAGAAACTCAAATGGGACAGTTAGCTCAAACATTGAGTAGACAAAGTCAGGGGAACCTTCATAGTCAGTCTGTTGTCACATCCAAGGGAGAGGATTCCATGTTATTTGATTTGCAACCCACTACTTCACATCATGAGCAAGTCAAATCTGTTACATCCCTTCAGTATGAGAAGGTGTGTCACCCCATTCAGGAATCGACTCATGAACCCCATATCATTTCTACTGACGAGTCGATCTTCATGATACCTCAGCAGAAGGGGCCTTACTCACAGCATACATTTTCATCATATAAAGCCCCATTTCCTCAGCCTTTAGGATCACCAATCGTTTTGAGTAAGCAAGAGGTGCAGATGCAGAAGGTGCTTGACCAAGTCAAGCCAGATCATATTCACCACTTGTCTGAAGTTGCATTCATTGATACTCGGTCGGTCCTAGACTCTCGATTCTTGACCAGTCTCTCAGATGAGACTAATCTCCGTTCTTCACGTCGAGAGAGTTATGATCATAGAGTTGGAGGTAGAAGGGATGGAAACAGAGTGCGTAGTGTCACAGATGACACTCTTTTCTTCATAGAACCCGGTTGAGTCTGACTTCATGTCCATTGATCTCATGGACGATGAAGGGTTTTTCCAGGGATCCGTCTGGCTGGGGACGTGAAACTTAGCGCTTTATGGGAGGCAACCCATATTCTGTATAGTATTACATTTGTTGTTAGGATGTGTAGATTTTATTTGGTTTTATTTTTCGTTTTCTATCTTTTCTATGAGTTTCATGTTTTGTCATGTATACATTACATTCATTACATTCATAGAACGTGCATTTTTAATTCATGTCAGGTCATTCTACTCTTTTCCCTCATTTATTTTCCTCATGTACATTTACTTAGTTTTATTCAAGCATGGGGGAGTGCCACTGGGACAGTGTCATTCAAGCATGGGGGAGGGTATAGAATGCACACCTTGATATTTCTGTTTACGTTCTTGCACATGTTTACACATTTCTCATGAAAACTAGATTTTTAAAGAAAGAGTTTGAACTTATATGAATGTTATTTCAAATCTAATGTTTTTAGAGGATTTTTTAAGCCCCACGAATTTTTTTTTTCTGACATAGATCTAAAAATTATGGTTGTTTATGCGGATTTCAAAGAAATGATGATAGATACATGTTAGAATTTATTTTGAATCATAAATATGAATATGCACAGTTTTATTTTTGAAAAACTAAGCAAATGAACAAAAGCGTAAAAAATGAGCTCAAAAGAAAAAAATATAGCATGTGTTAGGTTGTTTGGATAATTCCACAATCCTTAGTAGATGGAACTTAGATGTAAGTTGAAACTTTTAATTCTATTTTGAAAAGGAGAGTGGAAAACTTTGTGATCCTAAGTAACTGAGAACAGATACAAGTTGAAATATTTGACTCTCATGTTATAAAGGTGAATGAAGGAAGTCACTTTTATGTCTTAGTTGATATCTTTTGGTATGTATTGAAAAAGTATAGAAGATATTGACATTGCACAAGACATAAAAGCAGACCACACGCAAGCTATAAGAGAAGAATAAGTGCGCAAAAAGAAAAAGCGTGAAAAAATAAAAAAATCGAGAAAAGAGCTTAAAAAGAAAGAAAAGTTCAATGCTTAGAAGTGTGATTGAGAAAACCTGTGCAGAAAACATATGAGTGAGGATAAGTAAATAATAATATGTTTTTATTGGATTTTCTAAGAATAAAACATAAATAATTATGATATTTAGAAAAGTGAAAGAAATTCTTTTTCTGTGGTAGTGCATAAAAGACTAATTATATTTCGATTTTGAAATAATAGGAAATATTTGTGAAAATAAAGTCTTTGATTATCTACTGCTTGTGAGAATGTGTAATATTATGCATACATGACAAAGATGTTTGTGGGTAGCATCACTGCAAACCCTCACGAGACCTTACTCGTCCACTAGGGTAACCCAGGGGTTGAAAGGGCTTGTTGCATGAGCTAAATGCAACCGTGATTCCTACGAAAGTGAGTTAGGTGATAGTTTGATTTCTTGCATTTTTCTAGTTTGCTCGAGGACTAGCAAAACATAAGCATGGGGGTATTTGATCATGCATATAATTCAGGGTTTATTAACATTTAAATATGCATGATTTTATGAAATAATGTTTCAAAAACCCAATTTTATGTTAGTTTTTGAGTAAATGTGCTAAAATGATTTAAAAATAGAAAATGCATGAAAAATAGTTTTATTTTTACATTTTTATACATATTTTAGTTTTTGTTATATTCATAGTAGTTTAGTTTTAGTTTGCAATTAAAATGAAATAAAAATAATAATATAGAAAAATATTTTTTTCATTTTAAGTGTTTGTTTTTTTTTAAAAAGAGAAAAAAAATTTTAATAGTTTTTTTAGTACTTCATAAATAAGTTTTGTTTTTAAATCTTTGAAAATTTTATATAGTTTTTGATTTTTGAAAATTGCAAAAATAAACACAAACCGGTTCACCCGGTTTGCTTTTAAAAAAAAATATATAAATAAACAAACCGGCTTGAACCGGTTTGCATTTGTTTCAAACCGGTTCCAGCCGGTTCGTTACTTTTAAAAACCCCAAAAACAGGGAGCGGAAGGGCGCCTCCTCCATTCACGCCCAAACCTTCCCTTTCCCCCTCTGTTTTTTCTCTCTTCCCAATTCTCCATTGTCGGATTCCCCTTTACCCCTTCTTCTTCCTCTATTTCTTCTTCCTCCTTATCTTCTTCTTCAATCCGGCGGTGGAGATATTCAGTCCGGCGATGGCGGCGGTGGTGGAGGTCGCCAACAGCTTCTTCCCTCAGGTTCACGGTGCGGTGAGTGCTGAGTTCTCCTTTTCTTCTTCTACTTCTTCTTCTTCTTCTTCTTCTTCCTCCGATTCTTCTTCATCCTCTGCATATTTTTTTTTTCTTCTTTCTTCTTCTCCAGCTTCTTCATTTTCATCTTCTTCTCCTTTTCTTGCCTAATTTTCTTCTCCATTTCTTCATTTCTTTCTATTGAAAAAAAATATATAGATCGCATTCTTTGATGCTTACGAATTTCCTGTTTCACATGTTCTTCATCTCCTGTGTTTCGTTTATTTCGGTTTCCAGTTTTTAAACTGATTTCCCTATTTGATTTCTAAGCATCGAATTTTGCTATTTCTTGTTCTGCTGCTGTGATTTTCCTGTTTTGCCATTTCTTATAATTTCTGTTAGCATTTGATTTTCTGCTATTTCTTTGTTGTTCTGTTTGATTTATTTGTTACAGCATTCTGATTGAATTAGCATTTCTTGTTCTCAATTTCGTGCATCTCATGTTTTCATTCTCCACATGTGTTGTTTTTTTATGATTTTCGATTTTTCCTTAAGTCATTTCCTGTTTTGTTTTTCTTTCTGATTAGCTAAATTTTTAGTTCTGGTTTTTTTTTTAGTAAATCATTTCTTGTTGTTGCTAATTGTTCTGTTTTTCACATTATGCATTTCCTGTAAAATTTTTTTTTTCTTTTCTTTCTGAATTTCATTTTCTGATTTTTTTTGTTGTTTTTCCTCATTCACTTCATTTCCTGTTTTTACATTCTGTTTTTTTTAAACTCTGTTTTACATTACAGTTTATCTTAGTTAATTAGTAACTAGTTAATTAGATTTAATTAGAATTCATTTTCGTATGAAATTGTCATTTAGAATTCTTGCCTAAGTTCTTTTGTATTTTTAGCATTTAGTCAATTTAGTATAGTTTCCCTTCTGTCTGGTACTGCTCGTGTTCATTTGAATTGTGCAGGATAGCACAGGACTGGAGCGTAATTGATTACGTGACACGAAGTGCAAGAATAGAAGAATAAAGCTTCGTTTTACTTTTTATTTTTAGAATTAGGAATTTTAATTGGGTTTGTAAATATTGCACTTTACGCCCTCTGCGAAGGGTATTCATTTGTTGTAATAGCTAGTTGTTTTTACTTTTCTGAACATTTTACATTTCAATAATTCGGCAATAAAGAATAGTTTAGACTTGTTTGTTTGAATACAACATATTCCCGTTCCCTGAATTCGACCCGGTCTCATCCACTAGTGAGAACCGGTTTTTATTATTTGATGTCTGGTTTTCACATGTTTTACATTTAAAAATCTTTTCAAAATTACAACGATTTAAAAGAAGACATCAGATGACGTCAGGATACGTCAAAATGAACATCAAGTTTTTTCTTCATGTTGGGATAACGAGAAAATATTGCCAATAAGATGTCAAATTTGTAGTTGATCTAAAAGATGATTGAATTTTGCATATATGTGAAAATATTACCTCTTTCTACCTAGAGTATTAGCTCTAATTGGGCTAACTCTGTAGAATCAAGAATCAAACTCAATTTTGTTACTGTTGAGCTTCTTTGAGGAAGATATCAAGTTCCTTGATATGAAAAGAGAGGAAATATTCTTAGCTTCATAAAATCAATTAAGTGAAAAGATATTGATAAAAGAATTTCACATAGATAAAGATGGTTCCTAGCAGTTTCGGGCAGTTTGATATCCTGGGCATTTCCCATGACGATCTGTTTGCACTCTTTTGAACCATGGATCTTTCTTGGGTTCTTTTACATCATCCTTTATTTTGGAGATGTCCTGACTTTTCTCTCTTTTTTCAAGGAAGGGTACGTCACAAACTCCTTCATCTTGGAGATGCTTCGATCCTTCTTTTTCTTTCTCAGGAATTATGCTTGATGATATAGGTTTACTGGGTTGAAATCTCTGGATGATAGCAGAAATCAAATATCTTTTGGAGTATGTCGGTAGGTTCATCGCATCCGCCTTCATCTCGACGGTGATCCGAACTTTCCCCTGGAAGGATCCGTCACAAACTCCGTCATCTTGGAGATGTTTCAAATCTTCTTTGGCCCCGGGGGTCTGCTCGCTTGGTTCGCCTTCATCTTGACGACAATTGAGAGATCCCTTTTGCGGATATTTGATTGCAGCTTAGCTTGGACGACTGAGGAGATATGGATTGGGTAGGTTCTTTTTACCGCCCAGGATATTTTCACTGTCTTACTGCCAGAAGAATGATCTTTAAGAATGTGCCATAGCTATGATCAATATTAGTTCATTTATGGCTTTTCAACATCATTGAATTTTCCTTTGCCGATCATATCGAAGATTTTTCTTTATCCTCTTGGTTGACCAACAGAAACAGCTTGAATTTAGTTCTTATTTCGCAAAAGTCTTACTCTTTTGGAAATAATACTAAAGGTAGCCTGAGATAATTCTTTTATGTGATAAAAATTTTGAGATCAACAATGACTTTTTGATAGCGAATTGGCAAAAGTATTCTATAAATCCCTGATGAAAGAAATCGCTTGATATCGAGTCGACACGTCCGTGACAAAATTCTCCTCTCTTTTTCCCCAAAAAGAGAGACTCAGGCTCAAGCCCTTACCTGAATGAGAAGTTGGAAATACTCCTCTCTTCCCTGAAAGAGGAGGTGTTTGCAAAATGGAACTTTCGAAGAGAAATTAAGTTTTCGTCAAAACTCCCTATCTTTAGGCTTCTCTTATGGAAAGGCAGCCGAAAAAACAGAGTTGAGAAAGTATCACAGAGGAACGAGTCCATCACACTCTCCCTAGAAGAGGGTCCTTCGTGAAGGGGTTGGCCAAAGATGATAAAAACAGGGGCTACAAAAGAAACGAGCTTCCATCGAAGCTCTCCTTGGAAAAAAAGGGTTCTCTTGTGTAAAGTTGGTTGTTGTTTTGCAAACTGTTCGCGAAGAAAACGAGTCCCTTCAAACTCCCCCTCGAAAAGAGGGTTCTTGCGAACGGAAGATGGTTGCATGCGAAAGGAACGGGCTCCCTCGAACTCTCCCTGAAGAGGGTCCTTCGCAAGAAAAGATTGATTTTTGATAAAATGATAACCCGAAGGTTGAAATAGCTTGAAATGATGATGTTTGGTTGGCACAAAGGCTGAACCCGGATGGCTAACTGATTAGTCAGCCAAACACTAGCATGAGCGCTAGATGTACCGGCACGAGCACTGGATTTTGAATAATGCCCCAGTACGAGCGCTGGGTTTTGAAAAATGCACACCAGTACAAGCACTGGGTTTTCGAAATGCACACCAGTACGAGCATTGGGTTTTTCAAAAGGAGGATTTAAAAAAAATGAGTCCGACATTCGAAGATACTTGAGAATTAAGCGAGAAGTGATTGTCGATGTTTCAGGATTATCCCTTATCCTGAAGGGGAAGAAATGAGTGAGTGTGAAAACTCGAATTCACAATAACTTGTCCAATACGAGCATTGGAAGAAGGAAGTTCAATTCGGAACTTGAGACTTCAGAAATAAGAATATACAAAAGGAAAATCCGAGTAGGAACCCGGTTTTTAAGTGAGTGAGAATCGAGTTTGGGAAAACTCAAATTCTCGAAACGATGATCTGTTCAACACGAGCATTGGATTCAAAAGGAAGTTCAAGTCGGAACTTGAGACTTCAAAAATAAGAATATACCAAAGGGAAAATCCGAGTCGGAACCCAGTTTTTAAATGAGTGAGAATTGAGTTTGGAAAAACTCGAATTCTCAAAAACAATGATTTGTCCAACACGAGCATTGGATTAGAAAGGAAGTTCAAGTCGGAACTTGAGACTTCAAAAATAAGAATATACCAAAGGGAAAATCCGAGTCGGAACTCGGTTTTTAAATGAGTGAGAATTGAGTTCAGAAAAACTCAAATTCTCAAAAACAATGATTTGTCCAACACGAGCATTGGATTCAAAAGGAAGTTCAAGTCGGAACTTGAGACTTCAAAAAAATAAGAATATATAAAAAGGAAAATCCTAGTCGGGACCCAGTTTTTAAGAAAGATAATGGAAAAATGAAATCTTGAGTCGGAACTTGAAGGATTGATAAAGCATGAATAGATTTTGACGATGAAGATAAGAGATTTATTCGAGATCCTTGACCCAAGGTGGCCTAAGATTCGAATGGCTTCAGGATCTTCTCCTATCCTAAAGGAGTATAGAATAGAATTTAATGAGAATTGAAGAATTTATGGGGGAATAATTCAGATTTATCCCTTAATTTGAAGAAGAATAAAATTTATAAACATGGAGAAGAATTTAAATAGCTTTATTGAAAATTTGTTTTTTAAAAAAGAATTCTCACGGGTAGCAGTGATGCTCCTATGAGGGGTATCAAGATTATCCCTTGTCCTGAATGGGAACACCTCGGACAACGAGGGTCAGGTTTTTCCCTTAACCTGAGGGGGAAAAAAAATAAAAGAATACCTCATTGAAAAGAGGCATCAGGTTTATCCCTTAACCTGAAGGGGGTTTTAAGGAATAAAATTTAGTAAAATTAATAAAACTTAATGAAATTTTGACAAATTGATAAAATTGACAACAAACTGATAAAATTTGATTAGATAAAGAGAATGAAATGAACGCAATTTAATAAAGATAACCATTGTTAGCAAAGAGTTGGTAAGATTTTTAGGAAAAGGATTTGTCTGATCCTGCCTGCATCATGATAAAGAAAGATAAGTATAGATCAAAATAAAATGCCCCAGTATCAGGGAGAAGAATGTGAGAAGAATATTGCTTTATTTGAAAAGACTTTTGAGGAGTACAAAAGGCTATGACGAACAATTTAAGTGTAAAATCTTTTCAAATGTAAAGCATTAATAGGATCGGGCAGTTCCACTCCATCTGCGTTGATCAGACGATAGGAATTGCGAGGCAGCGCTTCCTTAACCACATAAGGGCCTTCCCAATTGGGTGACCACTTGCCCTTCGGCCGATGCTTGAGATGAGTCGTCGACCTGAGCACAAGATCATTGACTTGAAATCTTCTCTCAATAACTGACTTGGCGTAATGCCGAGCTATCCTCTGACGATAAGCTTGAGCGTGCTCTGCTGCCTTGAGTCTTTTCTCGTCTAATAGATCAAGCTGTACCAACCTCTGCTGCTGATACTGATCAAGCGGGAGCTCGATGAGCGATGCGAACTTGAGTGCAGGCTTATGAATGTGGAGAGGTAATACTACCTCGGTTCCGTAGACGAGCTTTAAAGGAGTGGCATTGGTTGGAGTCCGAATGGTGGTTCGGTACGCCCAAAGTGCATCGTGCATCTTCTCATGCCAATCGCGACCTGTTTCCACTGTTCTTTCCAGAATGCGGATCAAAATCTTGTTGGTGGCCTCAGCCTGGCCATTCCCTTGAGGATAGTAGGGAGCTGAGAAATGGTGATGAATCCTGAACTTCGAGCAGAAAGTCTTTATCTTCTTATTCTTGAAATGGCTGCCATTATCTGACACAATATCGTGTGGGACGCCGAAACGGCAAAGAAGATTCTTATGGATAAACGAGACCACATGTCGGCCTTCTACCGTTCGCAGAGTGATAACTTCGACCCATTTGGTGTAGTATTCTGTGGCCACGAGGAAGTATCGGTGGCCATTAGAAGCCGAAGGAGTGATCGGACCGACTACATCAAAGGCCCACATCGAAAAGGGCCAAGGAGAGACCACGGATTGCAAATATGCGGCTGGCGCATGAATGGAAGGTGCGTGCATTTGACACTTGACGCATTTCCTTACAAATTGATGGCAATCCTGCTGCATGGTTTTCCAGTAGTATCCTGCCCAAATAATCTGCTTGAAGAGTGTTTGGTAGCCGACGTGACCACCACAAATTCCTTTGTGTGCCTCTCGGACAACTTCCATGGCTTCATCCTTATCTAAGCATCTGGCATACTTAGAACTGAAACCACAACGGTAGAGAATATCAGCGAGGATGAAGTAACGGACTGACATGCGTTGAATTGCACGTTGCTCCCTTCTCGGCATGCCTGGTGGGAATTCACCAGTTTCGATAAAGCTTTTGATATCTTGGTACCAAGGCTTTTCTTTCTGGGTGGCTTGGTTCACTTGTTCAGTTGGAATGTAGGCAGGTTGATCAAGTCTGCCGATCTCGAAGGAACGACAGGATTCACTATCTTTAAAAGACAAAATAGAGCCTAAGCAGGCTAAGCCATCGGCTATGTGATTGAATTCTCTTTTGACATGGTTGAGCTGAAACTCTTCAAAATTGCCTATGAGAGCTAAGGCAATCTTTTGATAAGGGATCAACTTCGAATCCTTGACTTGCCATTCAGCATTAACTTGACTGACAACAAGTAATGAGTCGCCGAAGGCGTGTACTCTCTTGACATCAAAGCTTTGCAAAATCTTGAGGCCTTGTATTAGAGCTTCATACTCGACCATGTTATGAGTACATTGGAAATTGAGCTTGAGGGAATAAGAGAGCATCTCCTTTTCAGGAGTGATCAACAAGATCCCAATCCCTATACCGGACATATTTCTGGCTCCGTCAAAGAATAGAGTCCAGACTGGAGATTCCTGAATACTGCAGATGCGGTCATCAGGAAAATCATCTTCGGCTTTGATCTCTTCTGTCAACGGGAAATCTGCCAACTGATCTGCAATGGACTGACCCTTGACTGACTTCTGAGAAACATATTCCAAATCGTACTGCATCAGGAGGACTTGCCATTTTGCAATCCGTCCAGTAAGGAAAGGCTGCTCAAGGATATACTTGAGAGGGTTAAGTCTCGACAGAATTTTGATTTCTGATGCCATTAGATAATGTCTCAGCTTCTGACACATCCACACTAAGGCAAGACACGTCTTTTCCATCTGAAAATATCTCTTCTCATAATCGATGAAAGTTTTGCTGATGTAGTAGATGGCATGCTCTATCCGGCTGCCTTCCTCGTACTGTGCAAGAAATCCGCCACAAGCATTATGGTTGACGGAAATATATAAAAGGAGCGGCTTTCCAAGTTCTGGTGGCTTCAGAACTGGTGGATTGAGAAGATACTGCTTGATGCGTTCAAATGAGAGCTGACATTCTGATCTCCATTCAAAATTCACTTCTTTTCTCAGCAAGTGATTGAAGGGCTCGCATCTCATGGCTAGATTGGAGATAAAGCGACTGATAGACTGAATGCGACCCTGAAGGCTTCGCAGCTCTTTAAGATTAGTGGGAGGCGGCATATCAATGATCGCCTTCGCTTTGGCAGGATCTACCTCTATGCCTTTCTTGCTGATCATGTAGCCAAGCAACTTGCCTGACTCTACCCCGAAGACACATTTCTGCGGATTGAGTCTCAACTTGTAGAGGATAAGTCTTTCAAAGACTCGGCCGAGAGCATCAAGATGATCCTCTCCTTCTTTAGATTTGACCAAAATATCATCTACATAGGCATCCATGTTCTTATGCATCTGGTCATGGAAGATAACTGCCATAGCTCTCTGATAGGTTGCCCCGGTATTCTTGAGTCCAAACGGCATGACTGTATAGCAAAAGGTACCCCAAGGCGTGGTGAATGAAGTTTTGGATTGGTCACGAGCGGCCAATTTGATCTGATTATAACCTGAATATCCGTCCATAAAGGAGAACATGGCATGGCCTGCCGTGCTATTGATTAGAAGATCGATGTTGGGGAGTGGATAATCATCCTTCGGGGTTGCTTTGTTTAGATCTCTGAAGTCAATACAAATCCGGACTTTGCCATTCTTTTTGGGAACGGCCACGATGTTCGCCAACCAGTCTGGATATTCAATGGTCCGAATGAATCCTGCCTTTAACAATTCTTCAAGTCCTTCTTTGACTTGTGGTGCCACCCGAGGATCCATTTTTCTTAGTTTCTGCTTGATCGGTTTGCAATCCGGCTTCAACATAAGGCGATGCTCGACTAACTTGGAGTCTAAGCCTGACATATCCTCATAAGTCCAAGCGAAGACTTCCTGATGCTGTTTGAGGAAGTAGATGAGCCTTTCCTTCTCATCTAAACTTAGACTGGAACCAATTTTGAGGATTCTTGGATCGTCTTCCGAACCGATGTTGACATCCTCCGTTGGATCTTGAACCAACGGCGATGATTCATCTTGCTTCTGAATGCTGGCAAATTCTGGCAGATCTTGAATTGTCGAGTCAAATTCTGCCAACTCTTCGATCTACCCTGTCGCTTTGCTGGCTTCTGCCCCTGCCTTTGTCTTGCAGGTTCTGGCCGGTTTATTTTGAAAAAAGTTGGTATTGATAACGAGCTTTTTGAACGATTTAGGAGCCATGATCCCGGCAATCCTGAAAGCGAAAAGAAGGCCTTTGAGAAAAAGGTAAAAATGTTCAAAAAATATCCTTTTGTACAGAAACAGAGAATGACAACATAGACAAGGATATAAGCAGAGAATTTGTGTACACCAAGATGAACAGAGAAAACAAACTTTTCATTGATTAAGCAAACTTTGATATTTACAAGTGATTGTTTGAAGGAAAGAAAGAAACCGGGGCGGATCTTGCCCTTACAAGATGACAAAAAGAAAGGAAAAAGCAGAAAACACTGGCATTTTCTTCTTTATTGGGCTCCCTTGACGAAGGTGGTCTTTCTGCCGGATGACTGACCTGTGAAACCCAAGCCTGTACCAGTGACATGCTGATCGGGGATGATCGACTCCAGAATGCCGTCTTCATTTCTGCCCAGACCCCTGAAGGGTTGGTAACCGTGCTTCATTAGAAGATCAAATCCTTTCCTTGTTTTTGAGAACTGAGGAAAAAGTGGGTGATTTTTTAATGAAGTGCAATCGAGGCGTCCTCCTAGCTTGAAGAAGCGAGGTCCCTGCCACTGAACTACTGCGGTGACATTTTCTGTTGGCTGGACTTCTTTCAAATTTAGCATATCCAGACTTTCACTCAGATCAATTTCTTCGGCTTCCCGGATGCTCGGGATGTCGACAGTGAAAGTAGGACGGGGAATCATTGGCTGCGGGAGTCGTTCTTCCGGGTCCTCTCCTAGGATCGTGGTGATCATGCCTCCCTTCGACCACTTTATGCATTGGTGCAAGGTTGATGGGACAGCATTGGCATTGTGAATCCAAGTATGCCCGAGGAGTAGATTGTATGTAGGCGGCACATTGACCACATGAAACAGGACCATATGCACCGAATAGTTGATAAAAATTTCGAGAAATATCTTCCCCTTGGCTGTCTGCCCGTGGTTGTCAAAACCATAGATCGTGATCGGATCCGGGGTATATTCATCTTCTTTTAATCCCAAAGCCTTGGCCGTCATCTCAGGACAGATATTGAGGCTGTTGCCTCCATCGACGAGCACATGAGGGACTGTCATGCCCCTGGTTCGCACCACTATATATAGGGCGTTGTTATGAAAAGAATGAGGTTTTGGCAAATCCTCATCAGAAAAGGTGATCGGTGCATTCGTCATGGCCTGATTGACGATTTGAGCCATGTCTTGCGGAGTTGTGCTAGGCTTGACCTTGATCTTTCTGAGAAGATCTTCTAGCACTTGCTGGTGTTCTGGGGAAGCATGGGTCAGGTCCAGGATGGAAATGTTGGACAAAGCAGTGATTCGTTTCTGAACTGTCTCTGAAGCTTCTTCTTTCTTTGAAGCTGCATTGATAAAGCGCTTCGGGATTCTGGGGACCATCTTGTCAATTTCTGTCGTTGCCTTTGTTGGCTCCTGGCTTGGTTTCTTACTGCTGGAGAATGCAGTAATTCCTACCCTCTTGGCGGAAGAATGCGCTTGACGGAGGACGAGGACCTGATGCTGATCCTGAATGTCCCGACTAGAACATGGCTGGATACTGCCTTGGAAAGAGAATGCCTGCTCCGTGATGACCGAAGCTGAATGTTTAGGAAATGGCTTGGACAAGATTTCTGGCTGCTGCTCATCCTCGTCCTCAATCAACATGTTTTTGTCAATACAATCTTAAATGATGTTTTTGTGGACAAAACAGTGTTCGGTGTCGTGTCCGACAGTCCGATGGAACTTGCAAAATTTATCAGTCCATTTACCTATAGCGACGGGAGGATCTGCCACCTTGGGAAGTTTGATCATTCCTTTCGACATCATATATTCTAAGATGTCTTCGCGGGACTGCTCTAAAGCTGAAAATTCCCGATCATAACTCCAACCTTCGTGCTTCGGCTTTTTTGACTGCTTTGCTTCTGGCTGAGGCACCGATTGGACAGGCTGTGGCTTAACAAATTTTCCCTTCTGGGCTGCAGAGTTTGTTCTTTCGGCCCTCGAGTGCCCTGAGTTTTTGTTGCGATTTTTCTTGTTCTTCTTTCTGCCAGAGCTACTGCTGTTATCGGAAAAATCCATGGAATAAGCAACATGAGCTTTTTTCTTTTGCTCAGGATTCCCTCGGACGAAAGGATAACCTTCGTACAAGCCATTGTCCAAGCCGGTCTCGAGCCACTCGGCTTTCTCAATCAATTTGATGAATGACTTAGCAGGCGATGTAGAAATGAGGTTCCTCAGAGGCTGAGCAAAGTTGTTCAGGATAATCTGCAAGGCATGTTCCTCTGGGATAGGAACCTTCATCTTGTTACAGGTGCTCCTCCACCTGTGGATGAATTCGCTAGCTCTCTCATTCTCGTTCTGTTTAAGATTATACAGATGGTTGAGAGTTGGTGCAGCCTCCAGGTTGAACATGAAGCGTTCAATGAAGAGATTTACGACTTTATCGAACTCTCTTAGTTCGATAGGGTTGATATGGTCTGCATACCACCTAGCCGCTGTTCCTTCTAGGCTGCGAGGAAAGCAGATGAATAATGCCCGGTTGTCTTTCCTGAAGCGACCGCATTCAGCATAGAACGTGGCCAAATGAGCCTTGGGATTTCCTGTTCCATCAAACTTGAGGAACTTCCGAGGGAGATTCTCTAGATTGTCATCTCCGTCCAGGCCATTATAAAAATCTTCGCCAGAGTAGGTCTGCTTGCCTTTGCTTTTGGCCTGGATATCCTTGATGGCCCGATTCATTTCTTTCATCTGCTCTTGCATTGGGTCATTACCCAGAATAGGTTTATTCACAGACTCGGGCTCTGCGGCGGTCTTTGCAAACTGCGGTGGAGGATTCTGATAAACAAGCTGCTCTTCCTATTCCGATTCTTCAACTGATTCCGTTTCTTCAGAAGTGGTGTCGGGCTGTACTTTCTTTCTAATAATCCTGACTGGTTTCTTCACAGCCTTCTTCTTTGGCTTGCTTTTTGGAGCAACTTCTTTCTGACTGGCCTCCGCCTGTTCTGACATCATTTTGGTCATCATTCTTTTGAACAGATTATACATGGCAGGATCTATATCATCTGCTTGATTCTGTCCCCTGACTGATTTGGGGGAATCCATCCCTTCGGCCTCACTGTCGCCGTGTTGAGGAACTGTTTCTTTTCCTGCCCTTGTTACAACCATTTTGCCAATGCCAGTGATTTCCTGTGAAGGTGAAAGGAATGGTTAGGGTTCGGAGGAGTTTTTGAAAGTGCGATTTTTGAGAAAAGACATGAAAGAAGGAATTGATAGACAATTTAGATAAGTTATCCCATCACCAGGGATTGGGTTATCACAAATTTTTGCAATGATTGTGTCACCTTTTTTGTGGCAACAAAATGCGCCTTATGACCTAGGCGAGGTCGTCTATCATGACGAGAGATAATCGAAGAAAGAATATACAAAATGGGTCTCATCACTGGGGATGAATTCGTAACTACATGAAATAATAAGATTTGGCCATAAAAAGCTTTTTATCAGAACAAAAGTTCGGATTTTCATTAATGACAAAATTTTAAATACAAATCGAAGGTGGGCAGACAGTTTGCCACCATTTTCGATACTCTGATGATACATTAGGACCGGGAAATATAGACAAAGGAATGAAAGAGTCCCAAGTGTATTTGGTGACGTGGTATGCTCCATATCACTGATCCGACTGTAGATCGAACTCTGGCATGCAGTCTGTCGGGAAGCGGGTATTGACACGAATCTGCCGCTGCGAGAACTGTCGAAGACACCTCTCTGGCTGATAGTCGACGCAGAAGAAAGGGCCGAGCAATCTGTAGCGCTTGTCACGAGCATAGGTGTATCGAGGAACGGTCTCTCTTCTATCGAAGAAGTCCCAAACGATTTCCTCCTGATGCAGTTTCTCGATCAAAGCTCGGCACTGAATGACTGACTTTGGCTGCTTGTTGCTGAATCTGAAAGAACTAGCTTTTGACGACACATGTCGCAGGAACCACGACTGTAAGGCGTACGTGCATCCTTCTACCAAAATGGTTTCTCCGAGGGCGAAACGAGCTAAACCTCTGTAGAGAAAGGCTAGAGCTGCCATGGATACTGAAAGCTGACGGGTCTGCTTGCTTCCCTATCTTCGAAAAAGTTGGGCGACTCTGACATCGATGAAATTCTGACCATCCTGAAAGAACGCCAGCCCCACTGTGCATAGGACCATGGCATGCTGAATTCTTTCTTTCGCTGCTTGAGATAAGGTATCGACTTCTTCGTAGCCCCCATACTTGTGATAGAGTTCGAACAGATCGATAAACTGACTTCCGTTGATCTCTGTGAGAGGCCAGGATCTGCTCCCTGTAGCTCTAGCCAATGCTTCTCGAACATCTATCAATTTGATATTGATCAAGAATTGTTGCTCGACCGGGTCGTCTGGCTGACCGGCTGGCTCTGGTAATCCCATGATGTCACTGAACTCATCCATTAGCAAAGTCATTTCTCACCAGGGAAACCAAAACGTGCAGGTACGTGGATTCCATCGTTCTGCCATGGCTTGAATTAGACTGCCGTTGATGGTTCGCTTGCCCACTGCCGATGCCATCTCCAATCCACAATCATCCAAGTGGTCTGGGAACATACGTGAGAAGGCGGTGAACCAAGAATAGTACCACCGAGGGAAGAAGGTACGAGACTGGATGACCCGATGATCTGGGGTTCCATCCCTTATTTGATAAAAGACATGATCCCAAGGAAAGATAGCATCAAGAGATTCGGATGCCATTTGGAATGATACTGAGGCAAGAGAGGAAAAAGAGTCAGATAGAATGCAGGACTTACGGATAGACTTTTGATGAAAGAAGAGAGATAGACATAATTTCCTGGAATTTTTTGGAAAAGACAAGGAATTTTGAAAAAGACTTTCCAGGGTTTTTAAGGAAAGTTTTGACATATAAAAGGGGATAGAATATAGGTAAAGGAAAAATATGCACCTGGGGTTTTTGAAAATAGAGGAAGTTTTGAACAGTACACCCAGGGTTTTGAAGAAGTTTTTGATATACACAGGAGCATATAAGAAGATATTATACACTTATAACTGCACAAACAAGGATGCGCACACAGCACTCCCTAAAGGCTGACTCTAAATGCAATATTTGAAATGGTTTATAGGACCTTAGTTCTAACTCTATAGTTCAGATCATTTGATTCCAATCAAGGTATGCCGATATACTCAAGCCGAAGCTCGAAGTACGTGGCATAAAAGTAATTCTCCGGTTCTAAGGTAAGGGCTTCCCAACATCCTTGAGCACCTACCGATATACCTCGGACTATGGCCCTTAGGTACGTGGTAGGGGGGCGCGAACCCAAATAAGTGGTCCAGTTGTGAGGCTCTCTCCCGAACTATGGTTCAGTGAGACAGCCCAGCAACGTGAAGACCGGGACAATATAGGTAGGGATGTTTTCAAAATATGATCAACATGCAAATAAAACCAGAAGGCTCTAATGCAAGTCCTAAAGAGATAGATTTAAAATAAAGAGAAGCATACACTTGCATACATTGTTTTGCATTCAATCCCTAAAAATTGAGGAGAGTTGTATTTAAGACCTAAATCTAATGTGAACATGGAATAATCTCCTCAATATGGTCCTACCAAACCATACTTAAATCCTATATGCAATGATGTCAGCTTAGGATAGAGTCTAGGCTCCTAAGGTTTGCATGGAAATATAGCTGACATATGTTAGAATAAAGACTTAGATTATATAAAAGCAAAGCAAAGGCATAGATCCAACCGGACGAAGACGGGTCCCATCACGGTCGCCAAAACTGTGATCATCGTAAAAATTTTCCTCTCTTAATGGTTTATCTCTCTTCCTTCTCTTTTCCTTTTCTAACCTCTATTTTCCTCCTTTTTGAAGGGAGAAGAATAAAAGAAAGAAAAGAGAAAGAGAAGAGAAAATAAAGAAAGAAAGAGAGAAGAGGAACTATTTTGCGCGGTCTCACTTGACCTTAATTTGAAAACATTTAAAAATTTAACTCGCCTCCGTTTTTGAAAATATTGCGGGAAAATGGAGAGACGGGATTCGCTCGTCGGTACGAGGTTCGACCGTTCCTAGCACCTTTACCAGGGGTAATCGAACCAAGGATCGAATCTATGCCTTTTGCTTTGCCTAAATATAATCTAAGAATTTATTCTAACTCTAAATGCACAAAGAATCATGCTTGTGCAATGCAAGAATACATGCTCCTTTTGAAAGATGTTTCGAAAATTTCCAAGTATTCTGAGATGAACTTGGTAAAGGAATGAAGAAATGATTGAATTTAACTTAGAGCTTGAGATAGATCAGAGAAGTTCTCAGCTTTTGAAGTAAATCAGGATTTGGAAGAATAAATGAGAAAGAATGACTTGAGGCTTTGAAATGAAAGGAAATGAAGTTTCAAAGTCAAAATCGACTTTGGATTTGGATTTGAATTTAGAAAAGGAAATGAATACTTGAGATGGAATTGAATTTGGATTTTTAAGTTTGGAATGGATCTGAGATAATCAAATGGTATTTAAGAATAGAAATGGATTTAGGGAATTCAGATGAGATCTGAAAATGGAATTGGATTTGAAATCTAGAATTTGGGAATGGAGTTGGACCTAAAGATGGATTTAAGATCTGAGATTTGAGATCCGAGATAAAATTGGGTTCCGGATCCTATAAGGATTTGGATCTGAAGTCTAAGATCCAACATGTGATTGAATTCGGGATCCTAAAATGGAACTGGATCTGAAGTAGAATTGGGTTCCTGATCCTAAGATGGATTTGGATCTGAAGTCTGAGATCCAAGGTGAAATTGGTTCTGGATCCTATAAGGAAATGGGATCTAAAGTCTAAGATCCAAAGTGAAATTGGTTCTGGATCCTATAAGGAAATGGGATCTAAAGTCTAAGATCCAAAGTGAAATTGGTTCTGGATCCTATAAGGAAATTGGATCTGAAGTCTGAGACCCAAGATGTAATTTGGATCTAACTTTGGAGTTGGAATTCTAGACTTTGATTTGATAATAAATGAATTTCAAAGTTAAATGGGACTTTGATTTTGGAGCTTTTGAATTTGGGACTTGAATTCGAATTTTAGATAATGATTCAAGAATCTCAAAGTTAAATTGAACTTTGAGTTGGAATGAATTTGGAATTTCAAAGTCAAATTTGAATTTTGAAATCTGATTTGGATTTGAATATAAAATGAATTTGAAATCTCAAAGTTAATTTGGACTCTGAGATTAAAAAAATGAAATTGAATTTGAAAAAAATGAAAGGATGAATTGGATTTTATAAGACTTGAAGATAGATTGAGAAAGACATTTACTTCACTTGGAGTTTATGAAGAAGAATTTTGAAAATATGATGCAATTCTATCCTATATGATGAATGAATTTAAAGGATTTGAAATTGGATTTTGAAAAGCTATTCCATTCTTTAAATAAATTAAAACAAGATTGAAGATATAATACATCCTTGACTATGGTCATTGAATGTATTATATAATAATCTATATTTAAATTCAAGAGAAGAATAAAATACATTTGGTGCTTTTATAGAATTTAAAATAAAATTAACTCTCAATATACCCTGACTATGGCCATTGGTATATATTTTGAGTCAATTTTAAGTTAAGTTCTAATAAAAGGAGAAAATATTTAAGGAAATATGATGAATTTTGAAAATGGATCCAGTGTGGATCCAGTGTTATTTCGTAAAAGATAAAAATCCTAAGTCTTATTTACACCCCGACTATGGCCGTTGGTGTAAATCATCAACTTAGGATTAATTTACCTCTTACGAAATGGTGCACGTGCCATTCGTGCTTCACCATTTGTGAGAATTTGAGAAATAACGGAAAAGATGCGTGAAAACAGGCAATTTGTGATTTTTTAATGCTCATTCATTCTAATCTAAGGCGAGAAATGTAAATTCTCATTTAGATCTAGTTATTACAATACATAAAATCGAATTTACAACTCCACATAATGACCCTTTTCCATACATTTCCTGCAAGACAATTGGTTAGTAAAAAAAAGAAGAAAAGACAAAAGAAGGATATACATACGCATATATATGTGTATGTATATATATACATATATATATATGTATATGTACGTATACATATATATATGATGGCTTCTATGGTAGGAGATAAGGAAAAAGGGGTGTAGTCATAACAGAAAAATCATAACAATATATTGATTACCGTCATGATTATGTGATAATGCATGAAAGATTGTGGGAAATGAACCTATACAGGGGATAATAGAAGGCAAAGGGTAAAGTGCAAATGATTTTGTAAATGTGGCTAATGATAATATGCTGGTAACAGAGTGGATGAGGACATGGAATATGAAAGAAAATGGCTGGTAGATAAAAGTGTAGTGGGCCTTAGACAGTGAATGACATTGAGGGAAACTATTTGGAAAGAGAAAATAAAAAATAAAAAAATGAGATGGTTGTTTAATGGTACAGCTGGTAGTAAGGCAATCAAGGAAGTGATGAATAGTTTAGTTTGCAGGAATTTGTAAGGGTATGATATAAAGCTGAGAATGGTAAAGGACTGTGTAAAAAAAAAGAAAAGAAAAAGTAAAGAAGGAAGGCACTGAGTATAGGTATATAAGATATCGCTCAGGTGAAGCTTGGAGTGGCTGAGATACATGAGGCAGCCAAGTATACACGGCCAATGGGTATACACAGGTGTCTAGGTGCAGTGCAGTGAATGGAAGACATTCATGCTCTATAAAGAAGGTGTAGGGCATGTTGGTGTAATGATAGTGCTGAGCAAAGAGGCTGGCGCTGAAGGTGCCAGTGGTGAAGGCTAAAATAGAAAGCAAAGCAATGCTGGAGGTGTGAAGGATGTTGTGCACATGTGGTGTAAGAAGGGATATGATGGGTGGGCCTAAAAGAGGTGCTTGGTAACAGGTTTTAGGTACTGCGACAGTGCTGTTTGCGGCAAGACCATCGAATTTGGGAGATGACATAGTGGTGAGAGAGCTACTATCATGCAGATTGCAGGGAATGAACAGCAGCAGAACCAAATGTCTATATGGTGACGGAGGATGATGCTATAGTGTTCTGACAAGGGCAGGTCATATGCCTTTGGTGGTGCACAATATGTGGTTGCGCCAATGTTAAATGATGTGCTGAAAATGACAATTTAAGGGGCTGCGGGAATAGAAGCCACAATGAGTAAATGCAGAAGCTGTGTTTACAGGTGTGAACACCCCAAATTTTTCAAAATTTTGTAAAAATGACCCTTTTGCCCCTAACCCCATTTTCTAAGAAAATCAAATCATTTCTTTAGTTTTTCTGAATTAAAATCCATATTGGTATATTCAAAATTAATTTCGGATCCGAATCCAGTACTTTAAATCCATATTTTCTCAAAATCCAGATCCAAACCCATTTCTGAAGAAATTTCCTCAAAATAGCTTTTTAAATTCTCAGAAAAACTCCCCTTTTGTAAATATTTTTGCAAAAACACAAAAAAAATAGTTTTTATCTTTGTTTTCGTACAAACTTTCGAATTTTATTATAAAAATACAAAAATTTAAAAAAAATAACAAAAAACCAAAAAAAATTGGAAAAACTATAAGAAAAAGCAAATGATTTTTGGGTCTTTTTGAAAATTAATTTTGCTAAAAACCTGAGGAACCCCTTTTTTGTAAAAAATTTGAAAATCAAAGGGAGGGGGTCTTTTGCAAAAAAAAATTTTTAGGGTTTTCTTCATAAGGAAAAGAGAAAAGGTTTGTCGGCCCCTCTTCCATTTTCTTTCTTCACTCTCTCTCCCTCCCGATTGTTTTCTTCACGAAACCCTCCATCGCGAAACCCTCCATCTGCCTTCGCCCTCTTCCTCCTCCGCCCATCTCCAACCAAGTTCTCTTCCTGAACCTTCTTCTCCTCTTTAAAAGGAGCTCGCAGGACACCCCATTAGCCATCCGTTTTCACCCCACCATCGCTCTCTCCTTCCTTCATCTTCAGCATCCATCTTCTACCCCTCCATCTTTTTCTCGACCCGTTATCACCCCCGCATCCCCCTCCCTTCGGGCGACCATTTTTCGCAGCCTTTCCCCATTCTTCTTCTTCATGCTTCATTTCTTCCTCCCTTTTTTTTTCTGGCTCTCGATCTCATCCTCTTTTACTATTCACCATCTTCTTCTCATCTCCCCTCGGTCGATTAAAGGAGTGTCTAGCCCCCGGGAAGGTAGTTGAAGCCCTCTGAAGCCTCAGTAGGAGCATAGGGTACCAAGTACCTTAGAAGATCGCTTGTAATATCTTGCGAAGCCGTATCCTTCGCTGATTCGCAAAACCCTGCACGGAGTCAAGCAAGCCTGGTGCTCTCTTCTCATCGGCTGAAGGAATCGGCGAAAAAAAAGGAGAATCCTCTGTTGGGTTTCAGAGTTGCAGAGAAACCCTCTTCCCTCCCTCAGAAAAATCTTGCGAAATTACGGTAAGCACCCGTTCTTCCTCTTTGGGGTTTTTGTTTTCCCTTTTGTTTTTTTTCCTTGATTTTCGGTTTTTGGTCCCATTTACGCACCAATGGTGGTGTCGAGTAGCTTGTGCAATCTCGACCCACCTCTGTGCAACAGCAAATGGAGCTCCATGTTCCAACACATTCTCTCCATTTTTTTTTTCTTTAGTAATCCTGTAATCCTTTGCTTTTTATTTCTACATTCGCCATTCTTTTTATATGTTACAGAAACTTTTATGTTCTCTGCATTTTGATTTCCATGATTCTCCGTTAAATGCATAATTATTGTGGATCTCCACCTGTAAATCAAATTCTGACCTTCTGAAGATCGCAGCCGACAGGGGTTCAAGTTTCAAATGCATCTGCGTTAATGTAATCGGTAGCACAATGGTGGTGCCCCTCATGTTAATCTTACCAATTATTAGTTGATGGAAATTTCTGAAGATGTTTCTGTAGGTTTTCTGATAAAAAGCACAAATACTAGAGGAGGATCTCAAGCTCCCAGCCGATGAGACCCTCCGTGTCCATATCAAAGACAGAGTTGATAAAACTTGCTATGACGGCTGGAGGAATCCTGATGAATTGATTGAAGCTACATTCAATGCGTGTCACACTGGAATGGTGTTCTCTATACTGACATCTTCGCATCTAATACTTCTACCATTTTGTGAATCAGTAGCAGGATATCTGGAACCTCATATTTGGCATTCAAAGTCCTTCAGTTCATCGTGATTTCAACTGTTTCCCCACAGAAATTCACATTTCACAGGTATTTTCCACATCTCATTTCCTATGATTTCTGCTGGTATTCATTGATATCTTGTTTATTCACTCCTCTATATCTCATTAGCCATTTATTTCCAATATTTTTGACACGTTATTACATCTGACATGTTTAGCTCTTATACCTGTAATTTAGGCATCATTGTACCATGCTGTTTACTCCCCATTATATCTGATATGATATTGTACCCTGCATTTTGCAACATAAACACGGGTAATGGTTAGTACGTGATAATCTTAAGCCTGTCATTAGCATTAATTAACTCAGAGCATGAAAAGCATTATTTGGGGAACCGACCATAGGTGACATTCGGTTACTTCATTCTTTAAGGGTTGATTGTTAAAGCTGACCTAATGGCTGGAATCACCTTTGTGAAACCCATTAGATTCAGGAAATCGACCCACTGTGAGAGATGGATTTAGAACATTATACTAAGTGCTTTCAGTTTGCCGAAAGGGGCTGCCAAAATCTTGTAACAAATTGTGTTGAGCAAAATTTTCGATGGAAATCATTCGTCATCAAAAACCCTGTTGAACTCCGGCTGCCATTTGAATGATATCGTTATTTGAGAATCTGTTGAATGTCAACTTTGAATCTGATGTGAAGGTTAAATGACCTGATTTTTGAATCAGTGATCGGATATCTATATCTGATTCTTGTCATTTTTCTGATTGATATCGGAACTCAAGCAATTGGGCTATTGACCTCTTGATGAACTGTTGATCTATGGATCAGACTGAATTTCAAATTTACTATTGATCAAGTGTTGATCTTTGGATTTCAAATTGCTGAATGTCTGAAACTCATCTATTAAAATTTCCTTCTGATCCACTAAACAAACAAAGTTGGATCTGTTACATTGGACATTGACCATAAGCATGTTAAGCACGTCATTGTAAGCACTGAGTGTTGTCTGGTGCTTGTATTAATACTTGTCCTGCTTGAACTATTGTTGAGTTTCACCAGGGGAGTTTCATTTGTGCCTGCAATAAAGAATGCAGATGTACTAGATTTCCTGTAATGTGTATTTAGATTTCAGAGAAACAATGTAAGCAATGGATGTATGTTATCCTCTTACTGGCAAATGCACAATCCCCACTGTTATTTCTCTACGCTAGCCCTCTACATCTTCTCTATCACTGTTGCACACATCCCTGCCATGATCTTTGGTTCAGCCGAATCTGTCACTCAATATGCTGGGGTTTTATCAGCTATACTGTTGTTGAGAGTGTTCGGCTGATATTGTGCGAGATATATTCAAGGTATTGAAGTCGGTTTGCTGTACGACTGGAAATCACTGTAAGTATCCATTGTCTGGCTGGTTTTTACTTCAATTCATCCGCTGCTAGCATTCCCTGTGTGGATATAGTGGCTGAAACCACTCACTGGACTCACCTATTACATGCATCCTCTAAAGGTATGTCTGTTGAACTCATGTATTGCATCCACCTCAGCATGTTATAACATCTCATCTGCATATTCATTTCATAAATATTCGAGCATAGGTGTTTTTCCTGATTAGGTTTTGTAATTACATCCATTATCTTCAACCTTTTGTTATCGGTTTTCTTCTCTTTGTTTTATGGTTGTTGTTGACCCATTGGATATCATATTCTTGATTCGCCATATTCATGGCACTGCATATATATTCCATCTGTTGTAATCACATTACCACAGCTACCCCTAATTTCCAGCCATTTACACAGCAATCCATAATGCTGTTCCTCACCTCATTTCAACACCTCCAGCATCTATGTAACTTCATTACATTTAGCCTATGTCATATAGTTCAGGACACCTTTATGGATTTTAATATCTATTTTAGTTATCTTAAGGCATTACACCCATTCTCATATATAAATTAAAATTTGAACATATCACTCTAACATAGTCTGTATCACATATCTTGTATTTTCCGTAGGGTAAAATATATACTTAATGGCTTCAGGAATAATCTCTTAAGTCTAGATATGCTGTCATGTAAATTGTTCTTCATATGCTTTTTTTGACTAATCGGTTGTTTTGCAGGAAACATGTGGAAAATATCATTGTTTGAATTGTAAATTCAATTTTAAAGGTTATAATAAACTAGGTGTAAATGAGAATTTATATTTCCTGTTTTAGATAGAATGAATGAGCATTGTAAATATCATAAAATTGCTTATTTTCATGCATTTTTGCCTTTATTTCTCAAAATTCTCACAATGGTGAAACACGAATGGCATATACACCATTTCGTAAGAAATGATAAATACTAAGTTGATGATCCACATCAATGGCCATAGTCAGGGTGTGGACAAAACTTAGCATTTTTATCTTTTACGAAATAACACTGGATCCATTTTCAAAATTCATCATATTTTCCTAAAATATTTTCTTCTTTTATCAGAATTTAACTTAAAATTAACTCAAAATATATACCAATGGCCATAGTCTGGGTATATTGAGGGCTAATTTCATTTTAAATTCTATAAAAGCACCAAAAATGTATTTTATTCTTCACTTGAATTTAAATGTAGTTATTACATAATACATTCAATGACCATAGTCAGGGACGTATTATGTCTTCAACCTCATTTTTAATTCATTTAAAGAATGAGATAGCTTTTCAAAATTCCAAATTCAAAATCTTTAAATTCATTTCATCATTTAGGATAGAATTGCATCATATTTTCAAAATTTCCTTTTCAAAATTCCAAGTAATTCTTCTTCTCAGATCAAAATTCAAATCCCACTTCAAGATTCAAGAAATCAATTTCAAAGTCCAATTTGACTTTGAAATTCCAAAATCATTTTTATATTCAAACTTCAAATTCCCAACTCAATTCAAAAATTCAAATTCAAATTCAAAGTTCAATTTAACTTTGAAGTTATCTTCTGATTTCAAAATCAAGTTCACACCCTTATCTTTAATCAGGGTTTGGATTTGAATCTCAAAACGTAAAATTAAATCTGAGTTTTTAAAACTCAGATCCATCTTTAAAGGTCCTATTTGGACTTTTTCATAACCCAAATCCAAAGTTAAATCCTAATCTCAACTTGGATCCAGATTTCCAAGTATAAACTCAATTCCACTTTGGATCTCCAACTACAGATCCAAATTTCATTTAGGATCCAGATCCTCATTCTACTTTGGATCTCGAATTACAGATCCAGATTCCATTTAGGATCCAGATCCTCATTCTACTTTGGATCTCAAATTACAGATCCAAATTCCATTTAGGATCCAGAACTTAATTCTACTTTGGATCTCAGACCTCAGATCTAAATCCATTCTAGGATCCAGAACCCAATTCTACTTTGGATCTCAGACCTCAGATCCAAATCCATTCTAGGATCCAGGACCCAATTCTACCTTGGATCTCAGACTTCAGATCCAATTTCACTCTAGAATCCAGAATCCAACTTTATCTTGGATCTCAAATTGAAGATCCGAATTCCATTTAGGATCTAGAATCCAACTTTACTTTGGATCCCTGACTTCAGATCCAAATTTCATCTTTGGATTCCAAATCTCGGATCCAATTCCATTCAAAACTTCAGATCCAATTCCATCTAGGATCCAAAGATCCAACTTTACTTTGGATCTCCAACTTCAGATCCCAATTCCATTTTGGATTCCAAACCTTGAATCCGATTCCATTCAAAATTCCAAATCCAAATTCCACTTTAATTTCAAAAGCCAATTCCATTTCATTCCTGATTTCAAATCAAGTTCCCATTTCAGATCCTAAATTCAAAATCCAACTTTGAACTCTATTCAGAATCCAGATATTGGATTCGGATTTCATCTTGAAAATCCAACTTTTAAAATCAATTCCATTTCTCAATTTTCCCAATTCTATGTTTTCTTCTGATTCAATTCCCTTTTCATTTCTATTCTGATTCAAAGTCCATTTATGACTTTGAAAATTCCTTTTATCTCAAAACTTCAAAATCATTTTTCAAAATCCAGATTTATTTTTCCCAAGCTCTTGATTATTCTAAAAACTTAGAACTTTAATCTTAAGTTCTAAGTTAAAAATAATTTCTTCACTTTATCAGATTCATCTCAGAAATACTTGGAAATTCTTTAAAATATTTTCAAAAAGAGCATACATCTTTGCATTTTGCACAAACATGATTCTTTGTGCATTTAGACTTAGAATAATTTCTTAGATAATTTCTTAGCAAAGCAAAAGGCATTAATTCGACCCTTGGTTCGATTACCCCTGGTAAAGGCGCCAGGAACGGTCGAACCTCGTACCGACGAGCGGATCCCGTCTCCCAGTTTTCTCGCAAATATTTCAAAAACGAAGGCGAGTTATTTCAAACATTTTTCAAAATTAAGGTCAAGTGAAACCCGCAAAAGAATTCCTCTTTTCTTTTCTTCTCTTCTCTTTTTCTTTCCGTCTTCTATTTTTCTCCCTTCAAAAAGGAGGAAAATAAGAGGTTGGAAAGGAAAAGAGAAGGAAGAGAGAGAATATTATAAGAGGAAAATTTTTGCGATGATCACAACAGGTAATAGGGAGAACACTATATTGAATAATTAAAAGGCAGCCCGACATAATTAAGAACAGAACAAACTATTTTGGAAAGAAGATGGGAACATGCTTAATCTTGGTATTGTGGATTTTCCTCCATATATGAAGAGTTTGAATAGGAATGGATGATAAACACAATTACTAAGTACTTTGGTGACACAGATTTTGGCAACATCAGCTCATGCACGTGCAAAAAGAAAACGAAATAAAGATATGGCCGAGGTATTTCATTTTGAACTAATATAGCAATTTATAAGCTAGAACTAAACATTTGGTCTTAATCCAGCAAGTCAGATGTGAACACCCCAAATTTTGCAAAAGATTTTATAAAAATGACCCTTTTTGCCCCTAACTCCATTTTCTGAGAAAATCAAGTCATTTCTTTAGATTTTCTGAATTAAAATTCGTATTGATATATTCAAAATCAACTCCGGATCCGAATCCAGTACTTTAAATCCATATTTTCTCAAAATCCGGATCGAAACCTATTTCTGAATAAATTTTCTCAAAATAGATTTAAAATTCTCAGAAAAAAATTTCTTTTGTAAATATTTTTTTTTTTTTTTACAAAAACACAAAAAAAAAAATAGTTTTAGTCTTTGATTTCTCGTAAAGCTTTAGGACTTTATTCTAAAAGTACAAAAAAATAGAAAAATGACATAAAAACCAAAAAAAAAATTGAGAAAAAGCTACAAGAAAAACGAAGGATTTCCAAGCTTCTTGAAGCCCTTTTGCCAAAAACCTCATTTCTTAACCATTTTTCTAAAAAATCCTAAAAAGGGGTCCTCTTTCTAGAAAACTTAAAAATATGTAACGACCCCTCTCCCGCATGCTCTTCCCTTCTCTCTCCACCATCCGATTAGCAACAAACCCATCTTCTCCACACCGTCGATCTTCAACCAATCTTTCTTCCCGAACCCTCTGTTCCCCTTTAAGAATGAGCCTCCATCGCTTCTGAAAAAAAAAAAAAAAGGAGGAGAGGCCCATGGTTTTCATTAAGATCGGATATCCACTTCATCTTGAAAAAGATCGATCTTCTTTTTTTAGCGTCGTGATTTTCTGCCTCTCCTTCTTCAAGGCTACCTTCAGAATATACATCCAACGAATGAAACTCGCCCTTTCTCCCTGGAAGCTTCCCCTGCAAGAGTAGAAGAAGAATCCATTTACAAAAGGCATTTCTCCTGCAGTCATCCAAAAGAAATTCCAACACCTTGTAGAGCTAGAGAATCCCTGCTACGAAAGCCCGATTCATCAGCTAAAGTCGGCCATTTTTGATAAAAGGGCTACGGTAAGAGTCTCTCTCATTGCTTTTTCCTTCCCATCGGTTTTCCTTTCATAAATATTTGTCGTGGTATGCTTCCTTGTTTATAGTTAAGCACAAGAGTAGAATCGATCTGTGTATAACAACATCGATCTACTCATTGCCACATTAAAGGAATGACCGATTCCAACATATTTCCAGTTTTTCTTTAAATATTCTGTTATTTTCTTCATGATCTCAGTTTATAGTCGATTTATCTTTGACGTTCATTTGTTATTCTCGGTTTACATCGGAATCTCAATCCCTTCCTGATGAATCGATGTGGGTTTTGGGTTCGGCTCTGCATTTTTGCTTTTCTGTTAGTCGTGATTAGATGTACACTTTCGAATTTTCACTTTGACAGTGATGAGTTTGTTGTTTTTACTGCGTTCTGGTCTAACTACAATTTATTGTCGTTTGTTCTTGACATTTAATTTATCTTAAATCTTATTTTGAGCTCCATAGTAGGTTGCATTTTCTGTTTATCCCAATCCAACAATCATTTCTCCTTTTGAAACTTAATTATTTATTTTTGAAATCGTATCTGCAATTTGCTGTTGTAGCAGAGTTTCGGTAAATATCATTCTTCCTCTTTTGCTTTTCCCCGAAATTCCTGTTGATTTCTGTCTGTTTCCTTTATCTCTTTTGGTTTTCATCTTTCATCTTGTTTACTGATTTTCTTTTAATCCAGACGCCCACGCAGAATCGATCTGTTTATAACAAGATCGACCTGCGTACATAGCGAAATATCTGCTCTGACACCTCCCTTTTACGTTATTGAATTTTCTTTGATTCTTGGATCAAATATTTGTTCATACTTGATTTTCTTATTTGATTTCCCATTTATACTTTTAGAGCTCTGATTCCCAATTAATGGCAAATTTTTTTTTTCTCTTCTATTTATTATCCATGGATTTCTTACATTTCTGCACTCGGGGATCTGGGATCGTTGATCCGTTATAGCAATTTGTGTTTTCTGAGTTGCATTTCTGCATATGGCAACTTGAATCTGCTAATTCATTTTTGCAAAATCGTCTCTCCCGAGATCACGTTTCCACAACTTGTGATGGGGAGATATCCTTTGTTCTGTTGATTTTGTATTCCACAACTTTAAAGATGTTGTCTCAATTAGGTCCCCATCTTATTTCGCATTTTCACCCACAGGTCTTCATCCAAGCCAGACTTTCATAGTCAATAAGTTGATCCTGTAAATATCGCCTGGTATTATCAGTTTTTTTATAATATATTGTTGCTTCGTGACATCTCATGTGGGTTGTGCATGTCTGTGCCTCTTCATGTTTTTCTCTCATTTCGCATTTCCTTCATCTCACGACAATTCTTGTATCATGTAGGTTTGTGTTATATTCACCAGATCCCATCTCACGCATATTCTAAGTCTTAACCATCCTTGCAACTGCAAATTTTTTTTTTCTTCTCTTTTCTTAACATCATTTCATCTTTCCTGTAATCAAATCATTATGTGTGCTGCATCTGGTTTTGTTTCATGAAATGTCCAAAGGGCATCATTTTTTTTTTCCTACTACAAGTGGGGCAATGTCAAAAGAGTCACTGCATTCAGAACAGGACATTATGACTGCTTGAGTTCAAAAAAAAAAAAAGGGGGATTAATGGGTGATTCACGAAGTGGAGGCATATATGGAGATGGGGCTTATGCTTTACCTGGAATTTGCGCTAGGAAAGCAACGTATATGGAGCAAGTTCATTGGAAGAGATGAATGGTTAGGACGACATTGATCAAGTAATGAGAAATCTCGCCATTGGCCCAATTAGATATGCTCTGATTTGGTTAACACTTTTGCCTCTTTTACTAAATTAGATAAATTTTTTATGTTCATGTATTTCCTTTCTCTAATCCATCATAGCACACCTTTTAATGTGTTTCATTATTGGTAATCTGTATGTATTTAGGCATCATTTTTTTTTTAAATGCCACCCCTTGTACACCTACACCACCTTTTCACAGGGAAGTCCATCCAACTTAACAAGGTACGGGTACTTTGTTGTCACTATATGTTTACTATGTGAATACTGGTCCTGACAGTCTCATGTTTTGCCATCTGAGAAGTTGCTGATAATCACTCTTTCACTAGTCATTCTGCTGCTTAAAGGAATCTCTGATTTTCCCTTGCCATCATATGTGTCGATTGTTGAGTGCCAAAGACAACCATTTTTCTTGGCTGTTGGGCTAAATTTGTCTCTGTTTTGCACTCCAGCACTTACCATCCATTCATCACCGTTGTTATCATGTGGCAACATTTCCCATTTCCGGCCTCACAACATGCAGGGCCTTCATAGCAGTTTGCAGAATTTTCTGCAAAAGGCACTATGCATTGTTCCCCTTTCCATACCCCCTGCCATGAGTGTCTCAAACGACACTCTGCTGCTACCAGCCCAATAACATCCCTCGCACAGTGCTTTTGTGTTCCCATGTAGATATAGCTCACTACTAGTATCGCTGCACTTGTATAGTTCCTTCTTATTTGCCATTTTCACCTATGTACACATGCATATATATATGTATGTACATTCATATATGTATATCTGTACGCATATAAATATACATATAAATATATATACATATATATATATATAAATGTATGTATATAAGTGTATATCATTTTCATCTTTCTACACTTTAGGTCTTAAATATCTTTGCCTATGATCAATTTTACCATTGGCATCTTTTGAGATACATGTGACATGTACAAAATCTCCTCTAAATTTTCATACTAACCAAGCGTCTTTTTGTAGGGAATACATGAAGAATATCACTACTTGGAATGGTGAATTCAAAATATGTTGTAATAGTTAGATTTTAAACGAGAATTTACATTTCTTGTTTTAGATAGAATGAATGAGCATGATAAATGTCATAAATTACTTGTTCTCATGCATTTTTGCCTTTATTTCTCAAATTCTCACAATGGTGAAACACGAATGGCACGTGCACCATTTCGTAAGAGGTAAATTAATCCTAAGTTGATGATCCATATCAATGGCCATAGTCAGGATGTGGACAAAACTTAGTATTTTTATCTTTTACAAAATAACATCGGATCCACACTGGATCCGTTTTTCAAAACTCATCATATTTTCCTTAAATATTTTTTCTTTTATCAGAATTTAACTTAAAATTAATTCAAAATATATACCAATGGCCATAGTCAGGGTATATTGAGAATTAATTTCATTTTAAATTCTATAAAAGCACCAAATGTGTTTCATTCTTCACCTGAATTTAAATATAGATTATTATATAATACATTCAATGACCATAGTCAAGGATGTATTATATCTTCAATATTATTTTAAATTCATTTAAAGAATGAAATAGCTTTTCAAAGTCCCATTCAAAAATTTAAATTCATTCATCATTTAGGATAAAATTGCATCATATTTTAAAATTCTTTTTCATAAATCCAAGTAATTCTTTCCTTCAGATCATATCCTATTTAAATTCAAAAGGATTTAAGAATCCAATTTCAAGGTCCCATTTGACTTTGAAAACTTTAGAATCAACTTATATCCAAAATTCAAATTCTAACTTCAAATTCAAAGATCAAATTGACTTTGAAATTCATTTTATATTCAAGACTTCAAATCAAATCCAAAGTTCAAATTAACTTTGAGATCCTCTTCATCTTCTAAATTTCAAATTCAAAATTCAAAGTCTAACTTGACTTTGAAATTCATTTGTATATTCAAGATTCAATTCCTAGATTTCATTCAAACTTAGAAATTCTTGATTCATCTTCTAAATTCCAGATTCAAACTTCAAAATCAAAGTCCAATTTGACTTTGAAATTCATATTCCAAGTTCAAAATTTTCAAATCAAATTTTGGAATTCCAAATCCAAATTTAGATCCTAAATCCCCTTTAGGATCCAGATTTCCAAGTATAAATCCCCACCTTTTGGGTCTCAAATTCAGATCCAAAACCCATTCTAGATCCAAGATTCAACATTTATATCAGATCTCAGGCTTCAGATCCAATTCCCCTTTAGGATCCAGAATCCAACTCTACATTGGATCTCAGACTCCAGATCCAATTCCATTTTTTTAGGATCTAGAGCCCAACTCTACATTTGGATCTCAGATTTTAGATCCAAATTCTATTCTAGGATCCAGAACCCAAGTCTACATTGGATCTCAGACTTCAGATCCACAATCTATCTTAGGGTCCAAAGTCCAACTCTACATCGGATCTTAGACTTTAGATCCAAATCCCCTTTAGGATCCAGAATCCAATTTCACATTGGATGTTAGACTTCAGATCCACTCCATTTTAGGATCCAGAACCCAAGTCCATCTTGGATTCCAAATCTCGGATCCCATTCTGTCTAGGATCCGGAATCCAATTCCAATTCTAGATTTCAATTCCATTTTTGGATCTAATCTGAATCTCTTAAATCCATTTCTATTCTTAAATACCATCTGGATTTCTCAGATCCATTCCAAACTTAAAAATCCAAATTCAATTCCATCTCAAGTATTCATTTCCTTTCCTAAATTCAAATTCAAATTCAAAGTCCATTTTTTTTTACTTTGAAACTTCATTTCCTTCCATTTCAAAGCTTCAAATCATTCTCTCTCATTTATTCTTCCAAGTTCTGATCTACTTCAAAGACTTAGAACTTCTCTGATCTATCTCAAGTTCTAAGTGAGATTCAAACATTTCTTCACTCCCTTACCAAGTTTATCTCAGAAATACTTGGAAATTTCTAAACCAATTTTCAAAAGAGCATACATCCTTGCATTGCACAAGCATGATTCTTTGTGCATTTAGAGTTAGAATAAATTCTTAGATTATATTTAGGCAAAGCAAAAGGTATAGATTCGATCCTTGGTTCGATTACCCCTGGTAAAGGCGCCAGGAACGGTCGAACCTCGTACCGACGAGCGAATCCTGTCTCTCCATCTTTTTTTCCCGCAAATTTTCAAAACGGAGGCGAGTAATTTTCTAAATATTTTTCAAATAAAGGTCAAGTGAAAACCCGCAAAATAGTTCCTCTTCTCTTCTGTTTCTTTCTCTTCTTTTCTATTCTCTCTTTCTTTTCTTTCTTTTATTTTTCTCCCTTCAAAAAGGAGGAGAATAGAGGTTAGAAAAGGAAGAGAGAGAAACCACAAGAGAATAGGAAAAATTTTGCGATGATCACAGTTTTGGCGACCGAGATGGGACCCGTCTTCGTCCGGTTGGATCTATGCCTTTGCTTTGCTTTTATATAATCTAAGAAATTTATTCTAACATATGTCAGCTTCATTTTTCATGCAAACCTTAGGAGCCTAGACTCTGTCCTAAAGCTGACATTATTTGCATATAGGATCTAAGTATGGTTTGGTAGGACCATATTGAGGAGATTATCCATGTTCACATTAGACTTAGGTCTTAAATACAACTCTCCTCAATTTTTAGGGATTGAATGCAAACAATGTATGCAAGTGTATGCTTCTCTTTTTAAATCTATCTCTTTAGGACTTGCATTAGAGCCTTCTGATTTTATTGCATGTTGATCATATTTTGAAAACATCCATACCTATATTGTCCCGGTCTTCACGTTGCTGGGCTATCTCACTGAACTATAGTTCGGGAGAGAGCCTCACAACTGGACCACTTATTTGGGTTCGCGCCCCCCTACCACGTACCTAAGGGCCATAGTCCGAGGTATATCGGTAGGTGCTCAAGGATGTTGGGAAGCCTTACCTTAGAACCGGAGAGATATCTTATATGCCACGTACTTTGAGCTTCGGCTTGAGTATATCGGCATACCGTGATTGGAATCAGATGATCTGAACCATAGAGTTAGGATTAAGGTCCTACAAACTATTTTCAAATGTTGCATTTAGAGTCAACCCTTAGGGAATGCTGTATGCATGTCCTTGTTTGTGCGGATTTTTGGTTATGCAACGTCTCTCATGTTTTCTTATATATATCAAACCTTTCCAAAACCCCGGGTATATATTATTTAAAATTTTCTCTTTTAAAACCCCAGGTGTATCTGTTTTTCTTCTTCTTTTCTTGATTTCTTTAAATTCTTTTCTGATCCTGCCTGCAATTTTTCCAACTTTTCAAAATTTACCATCTATTATTCTAAAATTTTCTTTTACATATCTTCTAAATCTATTTCATCAAGAGATGTCCTTTTAATCATATTCTAAATTGTTTATTTCTTCTCACGGGAAAATGATATGACTGTCGTGCCTCTCGTGCGGGCTCAATCCCTAGTAGTGGGATATCTCTTTGTCAATTTGATTTCTTCCTTTATCAAAGTTTCCTCCAAAATCTTTCTAAAAGGGTCCCATTTTGTCCTACCAGAGAGAGCATTCGGTATTAACGGGTGGTTCAGACTAAGATCAGAGGCCGCACCAGTCAGAAGCAAGAATTGAGAAATGGACTCTCAGAGGTTTGTCAGAGAAGGAGGTCAGGGCAGCCAGAATGAGATTGATCCTGCCATATATCGGTTGTTCAAAAAGATGATGGTTGAGATATTATCCGAGCAGGCTGAAGCCAGTTTTGGAAAAGCTCCCACCAAGGAAGAGACACCTGTCACTTTCCGAACGAGCAAGCACAATGATGGCAGTGCAGGAAGTTCTAAAATCAGCAGGAGTGGCAACAAAGGCAACCCGAGCAATCAAAACAGCAATTTGGAGTCATCTAGGAACCATAAGGGAAAGTTCACCAGAAACTAAGATGAACCACTTCAATCCAATCCTCCGCAGAAGGAGAAGAATCAGGAAAAGCTAAAGCGTAAAGATTGGAGTAGTAACCGAGATTTCACTCCCTTGGATGAGCCGTTGGATAAAGTTCTTGAATATATGTTAACCAAGAGACTAGTCAGGCTCCCAAAAGCCACGAGTCCTTTCACTATCTTGGGAAAATACAAGAACCAATTCTGCAAATTCCATCGGACAACAGGACATGACACTGATCATTGCTTTGTTTTCAAAAATATTATTCAAGACTGCATTGATAGGAATCAATTTGTTGAAGACGAAGAAGAAAAGTGCCCGATTCCCCTAACCAAGCATGCTCAGTCCAGCTCTCAGGAAAGGGACGGCTCTCGACAAAAATCAGGCAAGCCAAAGGAGACAAAGCATGTTGGCTGGAGTTATGATCGCCAGTTTTCCCCTTTAGGTCAGCCAGTCGAGGAGGTTCTCGAATACCTGCTCACGGAAGATATGATCAAGCTTCCCAGGGGAGTTGATCCTTCAGTCACCATGGGAAAATGGAAAGAGTGTTTTTGCGAATTTCATCAAGTAAGGGGGCACGATACAGAGCATTGCTTCGTCCTCAAAAACATCATACAGGATTTCATCGACAAAGAAATTTTGGTACCAGATGAAGGAGGGGAGCAACCTGCAGTTCCAACCTAGACTCTTCCGGATCACCCGAAGAATTGATAAAGCCAAAGTTTCCTGCTTTCGTCTCTTTTTGTTAGTTGTCTTGTAGGGGCAAGTCGGTTCAGCCTTCTATAGATCTTTTCCTTTTTAAAAGTTCTTGTAAATATTCAGTTTTTGTCATCAAACCTTTACTTATCAATGAAATGTCAAGTTTTCTTTATATCTTTGGTATTCAAATACTTTCTTCTTTTGCCATACTGGGGCATTTAAATTCTTGTTCTTTTCGGAATGCGAGACAATCCTGACATCATTCATGAAAGAAATGATATTGCCTATGAGGGCTTTTTCAAAAATCGTGAAATTTTAAAAAAAATCTTCGTTATGACCAAGGAGTTCAAATATTCCTTGGTCTAACCTTTGACAAAAAAATCAACCCTCGTGTTGATCACGTCTTCAAAAATAAGTTTTTCAAACCATTATATTGAAAGATCAACCCTTGTGTTGGTCTTATCTTCCAAAATGAATTTTAAACTTTTCAAAGATCAATCCTTATGTTGATCTTATCTTTCAAAGTGGATTTCAAAACCCTTATATTCAGAGATCAATCTTGGTATTGATCTTCTCTTCCAAAATAGATTTCAAAATCTTTTTATTCAAAAGTTTTGACTCTTGTGTTGATCTTATCCTCCAAAATTGATCTCAAAACTTTTTCAGAGATCAACCCTGGCGTTGTTCTTATCTTTTAAAAAGGGTTATAAATCATCATATTCAAAGATCAATCATTGCATTGGTCTTATCTTCCAAAAATGGGTTTTAAATCATTATATTCAAAGATCGACCCTGTGTTGGTCTTATCTTCCAAGATTGGTTTTTAAGCATTACCTTCAACGATCAACCCTTGAGTTGATCTTATTATCAATTTTGAACTGTCATTTTTAGAAATCAGATCTGTTGTTGATCTTCTTTTTCAAAAATTAGATTTCAAAATCATTGCCTTCGAAAATTGACCCTCATGATGATCTCTCATGTTGATTCGAAGGATCAGTCCTCGCACCGATCATTCTTCTTGCGGTGGATTTTCTTCCCAAAAATGATTTTTCACTTAAATAAACATTTTCCTTTAAAGATCCCACGTGCAGGCAGGATCAAACAAACTGTTTTTCAAAAAAAAAAAATCTTCTCAATTTTTCAGTTAATCTCGTTATCTTTATTAGTTGCATTCATCTTCAATTTAATCAAATTTTCGTCAGTTCATTATCTTTATCAATTTTTCGTCAAATTTTCATAACCCTTTCAGGTTAAGGGATAAACCTGATGCCTCTTTCCCATGAGGTATTTTCTAAAATTCTTCTTTTGGCCCTTTCAGGTTAAGGGAAAAACCTGACCCTCGTTGTCCGAGGTGTCCCGCCCTTTCAAGTTAAGGGATAAACCTGACCCTCGTTGTCCGAGGTGCTCCCATTCAGGATAAGGGATAATCCTGAAATCCCTCGTAGGAGCCACAACTCTACCTATGAGGATTCTTTTGTAAATACAAGTTTTTTTTAATCTTTGTTGATTTTCTAGATTTATATCAGTTTCTCTTTATTAAATCCCTTTAAATTCTATTCTTCTTTCCATTCAGGATAAGGGATAATCCTGAAACCCCTCGCAGGAGCGATAGTGCTACCTATGAGGATTCTTTTGTAAATAACAAGTTTGATCAACCTTCATTTGATTTTTTAAATTTATATCAATTTCTCTTCATTTAAATTTTTCTTAAATTCTATTCTTTTCCCATTCAGGATAAGTGATAATCCTGATACCCCTCATAGGAGCATCATTGCTACCCGTGAGAATTCTTTTCCAAAAACAAATTTCCAAATAAATCTATTTAAATTCCTCTCCATGTTTATAAATTTTATTCTTCTTCAAACTAAGGGATAAATCTGGATTATTCCCCCCCAAAAAATTTTTTTTTTTTCAATTCTCATCAAATTTTATTCCATACTCCTTTAGGATAGGAGGAGATCCTGAAGCCGTTCGAACCTTAGGCCATCTTGGGTCTAGGATCTCGAATAAATCCCTCATCTTCATCATCAAAATCTACTCATGCTTCTGTCAATCCTTCAAGTTCCGACTCTTGGGTAGAAATTATTTCCTTCCCGTCTGAGTTCCGACTCAGGTTTTTGTTTTTGTTTTTTGTTTTCATTTTTATTTTTAAAGATCCGGGTTCCGACTCGGGTCTTCCCTTTTCATATTTATATATCATTTGAAGTTTCGAGTTCCGACTCGGACTTCCTATCGGATTCAACGCTCGTGTTGGAACCGATCGTACCCTTGAAGATTCGAGTTTTTCAAAACTCGGGTTCTTCCTTTTTTTATCATTATTTTTGAAGATCCGGGTTCCGACTCGGGTCTTCCCTTTTCATAATTATATATCATTTGAAGTTTTGAGTTCCGACTCGGACTTCCTATCGGATTCAACGCTCGTGTTGGAACCGATCGTACCCTTGAAGATTCGAGTTTTTCAAAACTCGGGTTCTTCCTTTTTTTTTATCATTATTTTTAAAGATCCGGGTTCCGACTCGGGTTTTCCCTTCTTTATATATCGTTTGAAGTCTCGAGTTCCGACTCGGACTTCCTATCGGATTCAACGCTCGTGTTGGAACCGATCGTACCCTTGAAGATTCGAGTTTTTCAAAACTCGGGTTCTTCCTTTTTTTATCATTATTTTTGAAGATCCGGGTTCCGACTCGGGTTTTCCCTTCTTTATATATCGTTTGAAGTCTCGAGTTCCGACTCGGACTTCCTATCGGATTCAACGCTCGTGTTGGAACCGATCGTACTCTTGAAGATTCGAGTTTTTCAAAACTCGGGTTCTTCCTTTTTTTTATCATTATTTTTAAAGATCCGGGTTCCGACTCTGGTTTTCCCTTCTTTATATATCGTTTGAAGTCTCGAGTTCCGACTCGGACTTCCTATCGGATTCAACGCTCGTGTTGGAACCGATCGTACCCTTGAAGATTCGAGTTTTTCAAAACTCGGGTTCTTCCTTTTTTTATCATTATTTTTGAAGATCCGGGTTCCGACTCGGGTTTTCCCTTCTTTATATATCGTTTGAAGTCTCGAGTTCCGACTCGGACTTCCTATCGGATTCAACGCTCGTGTTGGAACCGATCGTACCCTTGAAGATTCGAGTTTTTCAAAACTCGGGTTCTTCCTTTTTTTTTATCATTATTTTTAAAGATCCGGGTTCCGACTCGGGTTTTCCCTTCTTTATATATCGTTTGAAGTCTCGAGTTCCGACTCGGACTTCCTATCAGATTCAACGCTCGTGTTGGAACCGATCGTACCCTTGAAGATTCGAGTTTTTCAAAACTCGGGTTCTTCCTTTTTTTTTATCATTATTTTTAAAGATCCGGGTTCCGACTCGGGTTTTCCCTTCTTTATATATCGTTTGAAGTCTCGAGTTCCGACTCGGACTTCCTATCGGATTCAACGCTCGTGTTGGAACCGATCGTACCCTTGAAGATTCGAGTTTTTCAAAACTCGGGTTCTTCCTTTTTTTATCATTATTTTTAAAGATCCGGGTTCCGACTCGGGTCTTCCCTTTTCATAATTATATATCATTTGAAGTTTCGAGTTCCGACTCGGACTTCCTATCGGATTCAACGCTCGTGTTGGAACCGATCGTACCCTTGAAGATTCGAGTTTTTCAAAACTCGGGTTCTTCCTTTTTTTATCATTATTTTTGAAGATCCGGGTTCCGACTCGGGTTTTTCCTTTTATATATCATTTGAAGTCTCAAGTCCCTACTTGAACTTTCTTTTGAATCCAATGCTCGTGTTGGACAAAATTGTTGGGTTGAGAATTCGAGTTTTCAAACTCGATTCTCACTCATTTTCTTATATTTGAAAAACCGAGTTCCGACTTGGATTTTCGCTTTTGTATATCCCTATTTTCTCAAAGTTCCTCCTTAAATTCCCCTTCAGGATAAGGGATAATCCTGAAACACCGGTAATCATTCTCGCTTAATTCTCAAGTATCTTTGAATGTCGGTCTCATTTTCAAATTCTCCTATTGAACCAACCAGTGCTCGTACTGGTGTGCATTTCGAAAATCTAGTGCTCGTACTGGTGTGCATTTTTCGAAAACCCAGTGCTCGTACTGGTGCGCATTTTTCGAAAACCCAGTGCTCGTACTGGTGTGCATTTTTTTGAAAACCCAGCGCTCGTACTGGGGCATTTTTTGAAATCCAACACTCGTGCTGGTGCATCTAGCGCTTGCGCTAGTGTTTGGCTGACTGATCAGTTAGCTATCCAGGTTCAGTCTTTGTGCTAACCAAGCATCATCATTTCAACTTCTAAATTCTCAATTTCGACCTTCAGGTCACCATTTTATCAAGAATCAATCTTTTTCTCTTGCAAAGGACCCTCTTCAGGGAGAGTTCGAGGGAGCTCGTTCTTTTCGCATGCAACCATCTTTCGTTCGCAAGGACCCTCTTCCAGGGAGAGTTTGAAGGGACTCGTTTTCTTCGCGAACAGTTTGCAAAACAACAACCAACTTTACACAAGAGAACCCTTTTTCCGGGGAGAGCTTCGACGGAAGCTCGTTTCTTTTGTGGCCCCTGTTTTATCATCTTTGGCCAACCCCTTCATAGAGGACCCTCTTCTAGGGAGAGTGTGATGGACTCGTTCCTCTGTGATACTTTCTCAACTTTGTTTTTCGGCCACCTTTCCATAAGAGAAGCCTAGAGATAGGGAGTTTTGACGAAAACTTAATTTCTCTTCGAAAGTTCTGTTTTGCAAACACCTCCTCTTTCAGGGAAGAGAGGAGTATTTCCAACTTCCCATTCAGGTAAGGGTTTAAGCCTGAGTCTCTCTTTTGGGGAAAAAGAGAGGAGAATTTTGTCACGGACGTGTCGACTCGATATCAAGCGACTCTCGTCAAGGATTTTCTAGAATATGTTGCCAATTTGCTATCAAAAGTCAGTGTTGATCTCGAAAGTTTTCATCATACAAAGAATTATCTCAAACTACCTTCAGTGTCATTTTCAAAAGAGCAAGGCTCTTGCGAAATAAGAACTAAATTCAAGTTGTTCTGTTGGTCGACCAAGAGGATGAAGGAAAATTTTTCGATATGACCGGCAAAGGAAAATTCAATGATGTTGAAAAGCCATAAGTGAACTAATATTGATCATAGCTGTGGCGCATTCTTAAAGATTATTCTTTTGGCGGTAAGACAATGGAAATATCCTGGGCAGTAAAAAGAACCTACCCAATCCATATATCCTCAGTCATCCAAGGTAAGCTACAATCAAATATCCGCAAAAGGGATCTCTCAATTGTCGTCAAGATGAAGGCGAATTAAGCGAGTGTACCCCCGGGGCCAAAGAAGATTTGAAACATCTCCAAGATGACGGAGTTTGTGACGGATCCTTCCAGGGAAAGTTCGGATCACCGTCGAGATGAAGGCGGATGCGATGAACCTACCGACAAACCCTAAAAGATATTTGATTTCTGCTATCATTTAGAGATTTCAACCCAAGGACCAATGTCATAATCCCTGAGAAAGAAAAGAAGGATCAGAGCATCTCCAAGATGAAGGAGTTTGTGACATACCCTTCCTCGAAAAAGAGAGAAAAGTCAGGACATCTCCAAAGTAAAGGATGATGTGAAAGAAGCCAAGAAAGCTCCATGGTTCAAAAGAGTGCAAACAGATCATCATGGGAAATGCCCAAGATATCAAACTGCCCGAAACTGTCAAGAATCATCTTTATCTATGCGAAATTCTTTATCAATATCTTTCCACTTAATTGCTTTTATGAAGCTAAGAATGTTTCCTCTCTTTTCATATCAGGGAAATTGATATCTCCCTTGAAGAAACTCAACAGCAACAAATTCGAATTTTAGTTCTTAAATTCTACAGAGTTAGCCCTATTGAAGCTAATACTCTAGGTAAAAAGAGGTGATATTTTCACACATGAGCACAATTCAATCATTCCGAATCAACTACAACTTTTGGCATCTTATTGGCAATATTTTCTGATTATCCCAACATGAAGTATGAACTTGAAGATCGTTTTGACGTATCCTGACGTCATCCCTCCTTAGGACTGAAAAGCCCTTTCCTTCCGTCTGATCTGAGCGCTCTCAGATTCGCACCCTTCCCTGTGCTCCCCACTGTCCCGCCATAGACAGTTCCCGCTCAGGATAAGGGTTAAACCTGAACTTTTTGCAAAAGATCTGTTATTGTCAAAAGCTATTTTCAGTCTCAGCAATGAGGCGCCCAAGAACAACCCCTTTTCAAGCTTTAGGGACCCCCATTTTTAACCTTTTGCAAAAACCCCTCTTGAATTTGTTGTGCAAAGTCTAGAGGCCCATCACAGTTTTCCTCGTTCCTCGAGGATTCTGTATCCATTCAGGCTAAGGATTAAACCTGTCACCTCGCTCCTCGAGGTTTAACCCAAAAACCTTCCGCGAGAGGTCGTCTGTTTTTAGAAAGCTGATTTTAGTCTCAGCAATGAGGCGCCCAAGATCATCCCTTTTCCAAGCTTTAGGGAATCCCTTGATTTTCTCTTCTCGCAAACCCCTTTTGGATTTGTTCGTCCAAATTCCGAAGGCCCCATCATAGTTTCTTCATCCGAGGATTCCGTATGGTCGTCCCTTTCAGGTTAAGGGTTAAGCCTGAACCTCGCTCCACGAGGTACCTTCCATTCAGGTTAGGGTTAAACCTGAGTCCCGTTCCGACTAGATATCCTTTCTAGTCCCATCACCGTTTCCTCGCTCCTCGAGGATTCTGTATCCATTCAGGCTAAGGATTAAACCTGTTACCTCGCTCCTCGAGGTACCACCCAAACCTTCCGCGAGGGGTCGTCTGTTTTTAGAAAGCTGATTTTAGTCTCAGCAATGAGGCGCCCAAGATCATCCCCTTTCCAAGCTTTAGGAAATCCCTTGTTTTTCTCTTCTCGCAAACCCCTTTCGGATTTGTTCGTCCAAATTCTGAAGGTTCCATCACGGTTTCTTCATCCGAAGATTCCGTATCATCCCCCACTCAGGTCAAGGATTAAAATCTTAAATCTTCTTCTGATGATATATTCCTTCATGTCCCATCGCGGTTTCTTTGTTTAAAGAGTCCGTATGGTCATCCCTTTCAGGATAAGGATGAAGCCTGAACCTCGTGCATCGAGGTATCTTCCTTTTTCAGGTTTGGGTTAAACCTGAGTCTCGTTCTAACGAGGTTTCTCGTTTAGACGAGGTAATCCTTCCCGTCCCATCATGGTTTTCCCCCCACCAAGGGATCCGTGCTCGTTGTACATCCATCTAGGAAAGGATCGCCCTTGAGTTTCACCTCACGAGGCATTTCTCTCAAAATGTCCCATCGAGGTCCGTTTATGTTCACCATCCCCCATCCAAATTATCCTGATCTATCTTCGTCCCATCCAGGTTAAGGGCTAAACCTGAGTCATTTCAAAAGGCTGATCTTATCTCACCCATGAAACTTGATCAAAATTCTTATCTTTCACCATCCCTGGGATTTTCACCCAAAGTCCCATCACGATTTCCTCATTTCTATCATTCAGTCGTATCGTTGTCGAGGATTTCATCCCCTCGGGACCATTCAGGATAAGGTTTCAAGCCCGGAAAGCCGTATTTTCAAAATAATTCTTCCACACCCAGCTCGGATCAGCTGACTGGGGCATTTTTCAAAATTTGGAGTGTTTCTTTGCCACTAAGCTCGGCTTTCAACCGGCTTAGTAGCAAAGAGGGGCATCTGTGAACACCCCAAATTTTGTAAAAGATTTTATAAAAATGACCCTTTTTGCCCCTAACTCCATTTTCTGAGAAAATCAAGTCATTTCTTTAGATTTTCTGAATTAAAATTCGTATTGATATATTCAAAATCAACTCCGGATCCGAATCCAGTACTTTAAATCCATATTTTCTCAAAATCCGGATCGAAACCTATTTCTGAAGAAATTTTCTCAAAATAGATTTAAAATTCTCAGAAAAAAAATTTCTTTTGTAAATATTTTTTTTTTTTTTTACAAAAACACAAAAAAAAATTAGTTTTAGTCTTTGATTTCTCGTAAAGCTTTAGGACTTTATTCTAAAAGTACAAAAAAATAGAAAAATGACATAAAAACCAAAAAAAAAAATTGAGAAAAAGCTACAAGAAAAACGAAGGATTTCCAAGCTTCTTGAAGCCCTTTTGCCAAAAACCTCATTTCTTAACCATTTTTCTAAAAAATCCTAAAAAGGGGTCCTCTTTCTGGAAAACTTAAAAATATGTAACGACCCTTCTCCCGCATGCTCTTCCCTTCCCTCTCCACCATCCGATTAGCAACAAACCCATCTTCTCCACACCGTCGATCTTCAACCAATCTTTCTTCCCGAACCCTCTGTTCCCCTTTAAGAATGAGCCTCCATCGCTTCTGAAAAAAAAAAAAAAAAAAGGAGGAGAGGCCCATGGTTTTCATTAAGATCGGATATCCACTTCATCTTGAAAAAGATCGATCTTCTTTTTTTAGCGTCGTGATTTTCTGCCTCTCCTTCTTCAAGGCTACCTTCAGAATATACATCCAACGAATGAAACTCGCCCTTTCTCCCTGGAAGCTTCCCCTGCAAGAGTAGAAGAAGAATCCCCTTACAAAAGGCATTTCTCCTGCAGTCATCCAAAAGAAATTCCAACACCTTGTAGAGCTAGAGAATCCCAGATACGAAAGCCCGATTCATCAGCTAAAGTCGACCATTTTTTATAAAAGGGCTACGGTAAGAGTCTCTCTCATTGTTTTTTCCTTCCCATCGGTTTTCCTTTCATAAATATTTGTCGTGGTATGCTTCCTTGTTTACAGTTAAGCACAAGAGTAGAATCGATCTGTGTATAACAACATCGATCTACTCATTGCCACATTAAAGGAATGACCGATTCCAACATATTTCCAGTTTTTCTTTAAATATTCTGTTGTTTTCTTCATGATCTCAGTTTATAGTCGATTTATCTTTGACGTTCATTTGTTATTCTCGGTTTACATCGGAATCTCAATCCCTTCCTGATGAATCGATGTGGGTTTTGGGTTCGGCTCTGCATTTTTGCTTTTCTGTTAGTCGTGATTAGATGTACACTTTCAAATTTTCACTTTGACAGTGATGAGTTTGTTGTTTTTACTGCGTTCTGGTCTAACTACAATTTATTGTCGTTTGTTCTTGACATTTAATTTATCTTAAATCTTATTTTGAGCTTTATAGTAGGTTGCATTTTCTGTTTATCCCAATCCAACAATCATTTCTCCTTTTGAAACTTAATTATTTATTTTTGAAATCGTATCTGCAATTTGCTGTTGTAGCAGAGTTTCGGTAAATATCATTCTTCCTCTTTTGCTTTTCCCCGAAATTCCTGTTGATTTCTGTCTGTTTCCTTTATCTCTTTTGGTTTTCATCTTTCATCTTGTTTACTGATTTTCTTTTAATCCAGACGCCCACGCAGAATCGATCTGTTTATAACAAGATCGACCTGCGTACATAGCGAAATATCTGCTCTGACACCTCCCTTTTACATTATTGAATTTTCTTTGATTCTTGGATCAAATATTTGTTCATACTTGATTTTCTTATTTGATTTCCCATTTATACTTTTAGAGCTCTGATTCCCAATTAATGGCAAATTTTTTTTTTCTCTTCTATTTATTATCCATGGATTTCTTACATTTCTGCACTCGGGGATCTGGGATCGTTGATCCGTTATAGCAATTTGTGTTTTCTGAGTTGCATTTCTGCATATGGCAACTTGAATCTGCTAATTCATTTTTGCAAAATCGTCTCTCCCGAGATCACGTTTCCACAACTTGTGATGGGGAGATATCCTTTGTTCTGTTGATTTTGTATTCCACAACTTTAAAGATGTTGTCTCAATTAGGTCCCCATCTTATTTCGCATTTTCACCCACAGGTCTTCATCCAAGCCAGACTTTCATAGTCAATAAGTTGATCCTGTAAATATCGCCTGGTATTATCAGTTTTTTTATAATATATTGTTGCTTCGTGACATCTCATGTGGGTTGTGCATGTCTGTGCCTCTTCATGTTTTTCTCTCATTTCGCATTTCCTTCATCTCACGACAATTCTTGTATCATGTAGGTTTGTGTTATATTCACCAGATCCCATCTCACGCATATTCTAAGTCTTAACCATCCTTGCAACTGCAAATTTTTTTTTTCTTCTCTTTTCTTAACATCATTTCATCTTTCCTGTAATCAAATCATTATGTGTGCTGCATCTGGTTTTGTTTCATGAAATGTCCAAAGGGCATCATTTTTTTTTCCTACTACAAGTGGGGCAATGTCAAAAGAGTCACTGCATTCAGAACAGGACATTATGACTGCTGGAGTTCAAAAAAAAAAAAAAGGGGATTAATGGGTGATTCACGAAGTGGAGGCATATATGGAGATGGGGCTTATGCTTTACCTGGAATTTGCGCTAGGAAAGCAACGTATATGGAGCAAGTTCATTGGAAGAGATGACTGGTTAGGACGACATTGATCAAGTAATGAGAAATCTTGCCATTGGCCCAATTAGATATGCTCTGATTTGGTTAACACTTTTGCCTCTTTTACTAAATTAGATAAAATTTTTATGTTCATGTATTTCCTTTCTCTAATCCATCATAGCACACCTTTTAATGTGTTTCATTATTGGTAATCTGTATGTATTTAGGCATCATTTTTTTTTTAAATGCCACCCCTTGTACACCTACACCACCTTTTCATAGGGAAGTCCATCCAACTTAACAAGGTACGGGTACTTTGTTGTCACTATATGTTTACTATGTGAATACTGGTCCTGACAGTCTCATGTTTTGCCATCTGAGAAGTTGCTGATAATCACTCTTTCACTAGTCATCCTGCTGCTTAAAGGAATCTCTGATTTTCCCTTGCCATCATATGTGTCGATTGTTGAGTGCCAAAGACAACCATTTTTCTTGGCTGTTGGGCTAAATTTGTCTCTGTTTTGCACTCCAGCACTTACCATCCATTCATCACCGTTGTTATCATGTGGCAACATTTCCCATTTCCGGCCTCACAACATGCAGGGCCTTCATAGCAGTTTGCAGAATTTTCTGCAAAAGTTACTATGCATTGTTCCCCTTTCCATACCCCCTGCCATGAGTGTCTCAAACGACACTCTGCTGCTACCAGCCCAATAACATCCCTCGCACAGTGCTTTTGTGTTCCCATGTAGATATAGCTCACTACTAGTATCGCTGCACTTGTATAGTTCCTTCTTATTTGCCATTTTCACCTATGTACACATGCGTATATATATGTATGTACATTCATATATGTATATCTGTACGCATATAAATATACATATAAATATATATATACATATATATATATATATAAATGTATGTATATAAGTGTATATCATTTTCATCTTTCTACACTTTAGGTCTTAAATATCTTTGCCTATGATCAATTTTACCATTGGCATCTTTTGAGATACATGTGACATGTACAAAATCTCCTCTAAATTTTCATACTAACCAAGCGTCTTTTTGTAGGGAATACATGAAGAATATCACTACTTGGAATGGTGAATTCAAAATATGTTGTAATAGTTAGATTTTAAATGAGAATTTACATTTCTTGTTTTAGATAGAATGAATGAGCATGATAAATGTCATAAATTACTTGTTCTCATGCATTTTTGCCTTTATTTCTCAAATTCTCACAATGGTGAAACACGAATGGCACGTGCACCATTTCGTAAGAGGTAAATTAATCCTAAGTTGATGATCCATATCAATGGCCATAGTCAGGGTGTGGACAAAACTTAGTATTTTTATCTTTTACAAAATAACATCGGATCCACAATGGATCCGTTTTTCAAAACTCATCATATTTTCCTTAAATATTTTTTCTTTTATCAGAATTTAACTTAAAATTAATTCAAAATATATACCAATGGCCATAGTCAGGGTATATTGAGAATTAATTTCATTTTAAATTCTATAAAAGCACCAAATGTGTTTCATTCTTCACCTGAATTTAAATATAGATTATTATATAATACATTCAATGACCATAGTCAAGGATGTATTATATCTTCAATCTTATTTTAAATTCATTTAAAGAATGAAATAGCTTTTCAAAGTCCCATTCAAAAATTTAAATTCATTCATCATTTAGGATAAAATTGCATCATATTTTAAAATTCTTTTTCATAAATCCAAGTAATTCTTTCCTTCAGATCACATCCTATTTAAATTCAAAAGGATTTAAGAATCCAATTTCAAGGTCCCATTTGACTTTGAAAACTTTAGAATCAACTTATATCCAAAATTCAAATTCTAACTTCAAATTCAAAGTCCAAATTGACTTTGAAATTCATTTTATATTCAAGACTCCAAATCAAATCCAAAGTTCAAATTAACTTTGAGATCCTCTTCATCTTCTAAATTTCAAATTCAAAATTCAAAGTCTAACTTGACTTTGAAATTCATTTGTATATTCAAGATTCAATTCCTAGATTTCATTCAAACTTAGAAATTCTTGATTCATCTTCTAAATTCCAGATTCAAACTTCAAAATCAAAGTCCAATTTGACTTTGAAATTCATATTCCAAGTTCAAAATTTTCAAATCAAATTTTGTAATTCCAAATCCAAAGTTAGATCCTAAATCCCCTTTAGGATCCAGATTTCCAAGTATAAATCCCCACCTTTTGGGTCTCAAATTCAGATCCAAAACCCATTCTAGATCCAAGATTCAACATTTATATCAGATCTCAGGCTTCAGATCCAATTCCCCTTTAGGATCCAGAATCCAACTCTACATTGGATCTCAGACTCCAGATCCAATTCCATTTTTTTAGGATCTAGAGCCCAACTCTACATTTGGATCTCAGATTTCAGATCCAAATTCTATTCTAGGATCCAGAACCCAAGTCTACATTGGATCTCAGACTTCAGATCCACAATCTATCTTAGGGTCCAGAGTCCAACTCTACATCGGATCTTAGACTTTAGATCCAAATCCCCTTTAGGATCCAGAATCCAATTTCACATTGGATGTTAGACTTCAGATCCACTCCATTTTAGGATCCAGAACCCAAGTCCATCTTGGATTCCAAATCTCGGATCCCATTCTGTCTAGGATCCGGAATCCAATTCCAATTCTAGATTTCAATTCCATTTTTGGATCTAATCTGAATCTCTTAAATCCATTTCTATTCTTAAATACCATCCGGATTTCTCAGATCCATTCCAAACTTAAAAATCCAAATTCAATTCCATCTCAAGTATTCATTTCCTTTCCTAAATTCAAATTCAAATTCAAAGTCCATTTTTTTTTACTTTGAAACTTCATTTCCTTCCATTTCAAAGCTTCAAATCATTCTCTCTCATTTATTCTTCCAAGTTCTGATCTACTTCAAAGACTTAGAACTTCTCTGATCTATCTCAAGTTCTAAGTGAGATTCAAACATTTCTTCACTCCCTTACCAAGTTTATCTCAGAAATACTTGGAAATTTCTAAACCAATTTTCAAAAGAGCATACATCCTTGCATTGCACAAGCATGATTCTTTGTGCATTTAGAGTTAGAATAAATTCTTAGATTATATTTAGGCAAAGCAAAAGGTATAGATTCGATCCTTGGTTCGATTACCCCTGGTAAAGGCGCCAGGAACGGTCGAACCTCGTACCGATGAGCGAATCCCGTCTCTCCATCTTTTTTTCCCACAAATTTTCAAAACGGAGGCGAGTAATTTTCTAAATATTTTTCAAATAAAGGTCAAGTGAAAACCCGCAAAATAGTTCCTCTTCTCTTCTCTTTCTTTCTCTTCTTTTCTATTCTCTCTTTCTTTTCTTTCTTTTATTTTTCTCCCTTCAAAAAGGAGGAGAATAGAGGTTAGAAAAGGAAAAGAGAAGGAAGAGAGAGAAACCACAAGAGAATAGGAAAAATTTTGCAATGATCACATCAGACTAAATAAAAACTTTTCTCTTGGATTGGATAAAAAAAATTCTTTTTTTTTTTTAGCAGAGATTTCTGCTGAACTTGATTCAGAAGCCCAACTCTCCTCTCCTTTTTTTTAATTGTCCTAACTGGTTCCACAGCAAAATCGAGAATAATTTTATTTGTTTGGCAGATGAAAATGGAACCATAGATACCTGGGCGCCTGAACTAACAACATTACTATCCTGCATTGCCTAAACAGATCTCTTAAAGTAACAATCATGGCAACCCTAACGACAGACTTCAGTTCTGCTGGTTTTATGCATAATGCAAACTAAAGTGCTTTCAACATGACCCACGTAGGGAATTTCTCTACAATATTACACAATAATCTGATGAAGACAATTTTCGAACCAGCTCCAGTTGCAAAGACTGAAAAGGTCGGTCAGTCCCCAATTATCTGGGTTTCGATCATAGATGTCGGTTTTTTTGACACCAAGCAGTACCGAATTCTACCTGTCTAACATGAAGTTTATATAATGATGCATGACGAAAACAACTTAAACTAATAGTCCTGACAATCATTTCTGATAAAGAGAAAAGGTTCCATAGACTTGGATAGAACATTAAGTGGAGATTTTAAGCCGATATTCATAAAAAAAAAACATGGTGGAAGAGCTAGTACTTACAAATCTGAAATGTTAAAACTCTTTGATAGCTTTCTTAACCACGGCCAACTTAACTGATTGCTTGTAGGAGTCAGGAAGAGCCTTTTATATTTTTTTTTTATTTATGGCAGGAGCGGTTGATGTTGCGCTACTGCTCCAACCACAGCAAGTTACTGTAGCTCTATAGAGATTTGAAAGGAGGAGGGGACTCGAGAGTGTGGAGGCTTTGATTCGGGGAGGGGTCGTTGCTTCTCTAGACTGCGGCTTGAACTCCAAAGTGGTCGATCTTCAGTCTCTTTGGGGGAATAGAAACAAGGAATGGAGAAGAGGAAGAAAGGGGTCAAAAGTTGATCGTGGATCCCCTCAGTGTGGGGAATGGTTTCCTTTTTATAGAAGCAGGAGAAAACTCCAGAAGAGCTTCCGTTAACGCTGGAGGGTTTTGAAAGAGGAAGGTAGATTTGTTGCAGATCAAGGGTGGAGAGATGAAGCATGCCAAGCCGTTGGCGATCGAGGGTTTTTGAATGGGGGTGACAGCCATCGGAGGGTGGTGAAGAGGAGATCACACATGGGGGTATTCGGTGGAAGCTTCGTGAAGGGGGAAGGCCTGTGAGGCCGTTGGAGATGGACGAAGGAGGAGGAAGTGAGGTGATCGGAGGGTTCATGGAGGTTGTGATGGAGGTCGCACATGGGCGGGGGTCGGCCATGGAGGAAGACTCTCCTCCCTCAGAGGCGCCGCCCTCTCCTCTCTTACGAAGAAAAACCCTAAGCCCCCAAATTACGAAAAAGGGCTCTTTCAAAAAAAGATTTTCAGAAAGGTGTTTTTCTAAAAGTAGGTTTTTTAAAAAAAAAAATGAATTTTTAAAAAAAAAAAAAAAAGCTAAAACCCATTTGTTTTTCTCGTAAATTTTCCAATTTTTTTGGTTTTTAGTTTATTTTTCATTTTTTTTTATTTTTGGAATAAAAGTCTAAGACTTTACGAGAAAACAAAGATTAAAATACTATTTTTTTTTTGTATTTTTTTGAGAAATATTTACAAAAGTGTTTTTCCGAAAATTTCAGGCCATTTTGGGGAAAATTCTTTGGAAGAATGGGTTTTTGACTCAAGTTTTGAGAAAATATTCGAGTTTTGAAACTCGAATCGAGAAATACAATGCAATGGATCCAAACGGATACCGGGCGAACTGTTTGAGTTTTCTAGAAGTTATTTTTGGAGATTTTGAGAATTTGATTTAAAATTGGATAATGAAGCTCAGATTTGATTTTGACAATGGATCCTAGTCCGAAATTGAGTCAAATATATAAAATGAATTTAATTTCAGCAAAATTTGAGAAATAAAATAGAATTTAGATTTTAAAACTGACTTAATTACCCAGAAAGTGGGGTCAGGGGTAAAAAGGGAAATATTTACAACATTTTGAAAAATTTGGGGTGTTCACAAGTTGAAAATTTTTCAGGAAAAGATGGAAATCAATCTCTCAAGAATCTCAGACGAAGAAGGTTTGAAATCTCGAGAAAGTTTATAAAGATTTGGAAAATCTTGAAGAAGTGAGAATCTCGAGAAAATCTTGGGAAAGTTTATAAGGACTTGGAAAACCATGAAGAAATGAGAATTTCAGGAAAATTTTGAGAAAGTTTATAAAGACTTGGAAAACCATGAAGAAATGAGAATCTCAGGAAAACTGAAGGAATTCTTGAGAAAAGATGAATATTTGAAAAGGAAAACACTTGTCAGGAAAACTCGAACTTTGAGAATTTTCTTAGGAAAATGAAGGAAAATCTACAGGAAAACTCCTTGGAGAAGGAAATTCAGAACTTAGGAAATTGAAATCCTGAAAATATTATCCTTGACATATCTGAAAATCGATTTTTGATTCTTGAGAAAGATGAAAATTCCTTTTGAAAATAGATCTTAAGAAAATAACTTTTTAGGGAAAATTACGGGAAAACTTTGATTTGGGAAATCCAACTCCGAATATCATCATAGTTTCTTGAGAAATATATTTTCATGAAGTGAAAATTTCTTGAGAAAAACAGATGATGCAGATGATTTGAATGAATGAATGCACTTTGAAAAGATTTCTGAAAAATTTGTTGAAAAAAATGTGGATTAAGTCAAAGTAAATCCTTCACATATTCTGACTGTGGCCATGAATATGTTCAGAGTTTACTTGAGTTTACTTGAGTTAATTCATAATATTTTGAAAATTTAGAAATATGATGTGCATTTTCAAGATAGCCTAAGAGTATAGGCTCAATGTAACTGGTAGAAAGATGATGGATCTAGGTCTCGCCCATATTCCGACTAGGGCCGTAAATATGGATTCCACCGAGTTCATCAACTCTCTAAGAGTTGGTGCACGTGCCATTCGTGTTCATCCACGGTGAATTTTGAAAATTTGAGATATATGCATCATAGAATCAGGATATTAGTGAAATCAAACTATATGAGATGCAGCCTAATTTAAGCAGTAAAATTAAATATTATTTCAAATTTGATTATTACATCTCTCACATAAATCAAAATAAATGAAATACATAGTGTAGAAAGAAACAGCATCCTCCAATTTTTCCTGCAAAATCAAAATTAGTACAAGATAACCAAGAAAATGGGTATATATATATATATATAATATATACAACGAAGAGAGGTATATATATATATATATCAAAAATTGTTAAAATTGGTGCTAAATGATATGTAACAATGGAAGTGTATTTACATGAGAAATTAGATACACGGAGGCTCATATATGTAAATAAGTGCACATGAAGGGATATATATATAAGTATATATATATATATATATATATATATATATATATATATATATATATATATATATATATATATGTATATATACTTATATATATATACGTATACATATAGGTAAATATACATAGATTTATATATATATATAGATATATATATACATATAATGAGAAAATATACATATTAATAAAAATTCCATATAATGGGTAAAATCAGAAAATATAGGCATATACAGTTTCTGTAGGTGATTTTACACAGCCGTATTTCCCAAATTACAAGATAATTTTAAATAAAAATGGGTATGGAGCTTCCCTATATATCAATAACGAAGCTTGTAAAAGATGGTCAAGAGATCATGAACGGATATGGATATATCTATTCATGAAGGTGGCTGTTTATCATGACTGCACTCCTGCAGCAGAAAAGATGAATATAACATATACAATGCAGTGGAAGGAACATGGGTAGCGACAAGACCAAATGCAAAGGTATAACCTGTGGCGGGGCTACTATGACATGGTTGTTAGCTACCGTAGAGTGTGTAAACACCAACCATCGACATAATCTGCGGGTAGTGTAAAGGTCTGATGGAGTTCAACTGACTATTAACCTAGCAGCCATATACTAGTTTTTAATAACTTAGGAATCAGGGTGTTAACAAGGGCACACCCTCTTATTGTTACAGGTTTTGGCAACAGCTGTACATAGGAGTTACATGTTACAAATGATACAGAGATGAGACGAAGATAAGAGTAATACAACAAAACTGGAATGTGTACATTGAGGTGTACCGTTCTGGTAGTGGCAATAAGCCTGTGAAATGAAAGGGGTCAAGTTAGAAAAATGGGTAAAGATGGGTAAAAGAAAACTATGAATTGGAATAGAGACTCTTTCAACGAATTTTTTTTTTTTAATCAACTGTCCATATCTCATAACAAAACTCAAAGTCTCGCAACAATTATGGGAAAGAAGAAAGCAAACTATCACAATTGGGAAAGCTACACTCTCATTGCAACCACTATTTAGCACAATTAGAAGCTTAAAAACTAATGCATTATTGAGATGGAAAAGAAAACAAGGAAAGACATGCTTGAAGTTGATAAGACAAACCAGGAATGATCGAAATTCATTCTTCATGTCTGCAATGCCACTAAGAATCTCTATCTGCTGAACGTGATTAAGTTTGTTAAGAAAATTAAGTTCAGCACCCTCTTGCTGCTGTAAATTCTCTGCTCTCTTCTGCTTTGCCACCTTCTCATATTCCTCCATTGAGTCCTCTTTGTCAATCAAATAAATAATACCTTTTTGGTGTATAACTCCTTACAAGTCATACATTGGCAGAAACAATCCCTCCAGGCCTTTGAAAGGAACATTGGTTTCTTCTCCAGAACAGATGATGTCCGATGTAGGTCAAGCCCAAGAATGCAAGTTGTACCATTGGCAGGAGTATCATGCAATGTATTTTCTTGGTCCAAGACACTGCTTTTCTCTGAATTTCCTTCGTCCTGAATATTGTTCTTCCTCAATCCAGCAACAGATACAGCATCATTTGCAACACAATCAGATTTTGGATTTTCAGGAGAACTATCCTTATCAGAAACCGCAGAAGATGAAGATTCATTTTGGATTCCCACACCCTTACTACCAGATAGTGCCCAAATGGATGAAGGGTAAAGTTTCAAGAAAGAACAAGTGAGTGCACAATCTTGACATATGAAATCTGCATACGAAGTTTCTCCTTCATCATCCCTAGGTATCTTGTAGATCCCCTACACCCAACGGTTTTGTAAATAGCAGTAAGAGGGTGCTTCTTTGCTGCTGGGATGAAGGAGACTGTAGAAAGGAATCGACTAGGTCTCCTATAACCAGCAATGAAGAGGCCTGATCCTCTTCTATTGGGCTGAAGGGAATGAGCAGCAGCCTGATTGATCCTCTGTACCCTACGAAATGCCACCCAGCCCACCAAGAGTTGGAGGATTGGAAGCTTCTTCTTGCTCGGCTGGAGGAAGGTGGGCTGAAGAAGATGAAGACGTTGGCTGGGCTGAATGAAAAGGGACGGACAACAGTTGGCTGGGGTAAAGACAGGTGCAGGATGGTGATGTAGCTGGGCTGGAATGGATGAAAAACGTTGGGCTGAAGATGAATGTGCGGCAGTTGGTTGGAGGTGGAAGAACTCCACGTTGAATGGCCCCCCTGCAAAACAGGAAAAGAACCAATTAATCAGCCCTCTCTCCTCTCTCCAGCCTCAATCGGCCAGCTCCTTCTCCTCTCTCCAGCCTCAATCGGCCAGCTCCTTCTCCTCTTTGATGAATCAATAGCCTTCCCTTTTAAAAAAAAAATCCAGCCTCCTTGAAGAAAAACGCAGCCCCCCCCCCATTCATGAGGTTCCGTTACCTCCTTTTTGAATTTTTTTTGAAATAACCGTTTCAAGAGGGGCGCACCTTATGATTTTTTAAAATTTTGTTTCATTTACCTAGGTTTTAGGTAAAATTAAATTTATTTCTTTAGGGAAATTTGGCTGTGCCATTTAAGGCTGCATCCTTCTAAAAAAACTATTTATTTAAAAAAATCAATAAAAAGGAATAAAAAAAATGAATGTTGAAATAAATGAGAGGCTTTTATGGAAATGCCACCTCAATCCACTTTTAAAATCCTTTTGAAAATAAAGTTTTGTTTTGTTTTTGCAAGTCTTTTATTTTCAATTGGGGTGCCACATGTGTGTGGGCCCACTAACTAAAATAAATAAATAAATAATATTGAGAAATTAAAAAGAAAAATTTGCAAATTGGTGCGATCTCCGGGTGGGTTCCGCTTGAGAATAAGAAACTTACCTGGGAGTCTGAGTATGATGCTAGTTCAAAGGTGGGTCCCGCTCCATTTATTTGAAAATATGAGATAAAACATTATTTGTTTTCGAGAATTTAAAAAAATTGGTTTTTCAGGGCAAAAATATGGATAAAATAAATATAAAAAATTTTGTAAAGAGATTTAAAATCTTTTTGCAAAAAGTTTTGAGATAAAATCTTTAAAATCAATATCCAAATATCCAGATTGTTTTCCTTGAGAAAAATTTTTGTAATTCAAAGTCCTGGGGGTAAAATGGGAAACATTGGTAATTTTGAATACCCAGGGTTTTAAAAATCAATTTGAAAAAGTTTAAAGATCAAATCTGGATTGACAATTTTGAAAATCAGGAGTTCTGGATCTCAAAATGACATGTTGTGCAGTGAAATGATGCAATGCTATGCAAAGACATGTTCTATGAAATGTCACTCTGAGCTCGGACTTGGAAATTTTAGCTTTTTGTCCAGAAAAAGGATTTTGAAATTTTGCAATTTGAAGATGTCTCTGAACCTAAATATAGAAATTTTGAGGCTCAAGAATGAAATTTTAGACTTTTTGCAAGGTCTAAACTTAGAAAATGACCATTTTGCCCTTCATTGATTCCGGAGAACTGAAATGTGCCGATTGAGGGCGATGTCAAGAAGGTGAGTGAAAATTTGGGGTGTTTACAGATGCCCCTCTTTGCTACTAAGCCGGCTTATGGTCGAGCTTAGTGGCAAAGAAAAACACTCCAAATTTGGGCTATATATATAAAATGCCTCAGTTTAGAAAGATCTCACTGGGTATGAAGAAATTAGCCCGAGGAAAATGGTAGATATGAAATGGAGAAATGAAGAGGAAATAGATTTGCTCTGAGAGAGCGAATTTCAGGTTTTTGCCCTTAACCTGGATGGGACAGAAATACCTCGCGTGGAACGAAGTTCAGGTTTTAACCCTTGACCTGATTGGGGAATGAAATATCTCATTAAAATGAGATTCAGGTTTATACACTTAACCTGATCGGGTGGAATACCTCTTTGAATGAGGCTCAGGTTTGTACCCTTATCCTGATCGGGCGGGAAAATGGAATGGTATGATGGAACCTTCAGATTTTGCATAGTAAATCCGACAGGGGTTTTGCAAAAGGAAAGAAAATGGGATCCCTAAAGCTTGAAAAGGAGTTGATTTTGGGTGTCTCATTGCTGAGACTAAATAGCTTTTGAAATTGCCTTTTGTGAGAAATGATTGTTGGTTCGACCTCGAACCGAAATGGGACTGTCTATGGTGGGACAGTGGGGACACAGGGAAGTGTGCAAATCTGAGAACTCGCTCTCAAAGAAGGGAAGGAATCAAGTCCTTAAGAGGGATTTAAAATTGGTGTCGGGATATATCAAAGACGGATATCAAGCTCTCACTTCACGACAGGATAGCTAGAAAATATTGTCAAAATGTTGAGAATTTTGTTGTTGATTCAAAGTATTTGAAAATGATGCACATTGTTGCAAAGATATTCCTTCTTTTCTACCTAAAGCATTACCTCCAAACGAGATTCACTTCGTAGAATCAAGATTTAGCATCCAAATTGCTTGCGATTGACCTTCTTCCAGGAGGTTATCAATTTCCTTGATATGAACAAGAAAGAGAATTTGATATTATGAAAGCAATTGATGAAAGAATATTGATAATAGAATTTCACGAATTTAAAGAGGATTCTTGATAAATTTGGCAGTTTAATATCCTGGGAGCTTCTCTCATGATAATCTTGCTGCACTCTTTTGGCTCTCTTGGGTTTTTGCTACATTCTCCTTCATTTTGGAGATGTTCTGACTTTTTCTCTCTCTCTTTTTCCTCGCTTGCTCTCTTTTGGGAAGGGTACGTCACAAACTCCTTCAACTTGGAGATGTTTCGGTCCTTCTTTGACGATATTGGCTCATGGGCTGGGAGATCTTTGGATGATAGCTGAAATTAAATATCTTTTGGGAATTGTCGGGAGGTTCATCGCATCTGCCTTCATCTCGACAGTGCTTTGGACTTTCCCTGGAAGGATCCGTCACAAACTCCGTCATCTTGGAGATGTTTCAAATCTTCTTTGGCCCCGGGGGTCTACTCGCTTAATTTGCTTTCATCTTGACGACAATTAAGAGATCCCTTTTGCGGATATTTAATTGCATCTTAAGGCGACAGAGCTTTGGTAAATGCTCTCTTTTTCTAGCGCTCAGGATATTTCCAGTGCCTCGTTTTACAAGAATAATCTTTAAAGATGTGCCATTGACTGTGATCAATATCAATCATCTATGGCTTTTCAATAACATTGAATCTTCTTTTCTGGCCATATCGAGGATTTATCCTTCATCCTTTTGGTTGGCCAATAGAAAGAATTTGAAATTTGAATCTCTTCTCGCAAAAGCTTCACTCTCTTGGGAGTAATGCTGAAGGTAGACTGAGGTAAAGATTTGTATAATAAAGTTTTTGAAATCAACAAATAATTGATTGACAAATTGACAAAATTTTCTTGAAATCTTTGGTAAAAGTGAGCATTTGAGGTCCGGCTCAACACATCCGTGACGAAAATTCTCCTCTCTTTTCCCCCAAAAAGAGAGACTCAGGTTTAACCTTTACCTGAATGGGAAATGGAAAATACTCCTCTCTTCCCTGAAGAGGAGGTGTTTGCAAAACGAACTTTCGAAGAGAAATTAAGCTTTCGTCAAAGCTCCTTAATATTAGGCTTCTCTTATGGAAAGGGGCCGATAATAGTGAGGTCTGAAAATTGGATCATGAAAGGAACGAGTCCATCACACTCTCCCTGAAAAGAGGGTCCTTCATGACAAAATTGGTCTAGTATGAAAATTGGGGGGGGGGGGGGAGGGGGGCACAAGAAAAGCGAGTCTCCGTCGAGCCTCTCCCTTTAAAAGGGTTCCTTATGTGAAATTGGAAATTATTTTGCAAACGGTTCACAAAGACGCGAGTCCCTTCAAACTCTCCCTAAAAAGGGGCTAAGTGAACGAATTGGATAGCATGCGAAAAGAACGAGCTCCCTCGAACTCTCCCTAAAAAGGGTCTCTCGCAAGAGAAAACAATTGAAATTGGATCTTGAGATTGATTGACCCAAAGGTCGAAATTGAAACTTGGAAAATTGATTGTTGGAAATTTGAATGACCCGGAGGTCGAAATAGGATGACCTAAAGGTCGAAATTTAGAATTGGTTGAACGAAAGGTCAAAATTGTGTGACCCGAAGGTCGAAATTGAGAATTGAGTGACCTGAAGGTCAAAATTGAAAATTAAATGACCTGGAGGTCGACATTGAGAATTTGGAATTGAGAATTGAGAATTGAGAATTGGAATTGAAATTGGGTGACCCAGAGGTCGGAATTGGAGAATTGCATGATCCAAAGATTTAAATTGGAAATTGGTGGGTAAAATATCAAATTTGAGCAATTGACAGACCCTGAGGATCGAAATGACTTGGATCAACAAAGGAGAATGATGAGTTCGAGTCAGAGCTCGAATAAAATACAGAGATCATGAGTCGGAACCCGGATCAACAAAAGAAAATGAAGAGCTCGAGTCAGGGCTCGAGTAAATAAAGAGATCTCGAGTTTGAACCCGGATCAACAAAAGAAAATGAAGAGCTCGAATCTGAGCTCGAATGAGATAAAGAGATCACGAGTCGGAACTCGGATCAACAAAAGAAAATGACAAGCTCGAATCTGATCTCGAATGAGATAAAGAGATCTCGGGTCGGAACCCGGATCAACAAAAGGAAATGAAGAGCTCAAATCAGAGCTCGAATGAGGTTGAGAGATCACGAGTCAGAACTCCAATCAACAAAAGAAAATGAAGTGCTTGAATTAGAGCTTGGATAAGATAAAGAGATCTTGAGTCGGAACCCGGATCAACAAAAGAAAATGAAGAGCTCGAGTCAGGGCTCGAGTAAGATAATGAGATCACGAGTCGGAACCCGGATCAACAAAAGAAAATGAAGTTCTTGAATTAGAGCTTGGATAAGATAAAGAGATCTCGAGTCGGAACCCGGATCAACAAAAGAAAATGAAGAGCTCGAGTTAGGGCTCGAGTAAGGTAATGAGATCACGAGTCGGAACCCGGATCAACAAAAGAAAATGAAAATCTCGAGTCAAGGCTCGAGTAAGATAATGAGATCACAAGTCGGAACCCGGATCAACAAAGGAAAATGAAGAGCTCGAATAAGGTAAAGAGATCACGATTCGGAACTCGGATCAACAGAGAAAATGAAGAGCTCGAATCAGAGCTCGAATAAGATAAAGTGATCTCGAGTCGGAACCCGGATCAACAAAAGAAAATAAAGAGCTCGAATCAGAGCTTGAATAAGATAAAGAGATCTCGAGTCGGAACCCGGATCAACAAAGGAAAATGAAGAGCTTGAATCAGAGCTCGAATAAAGTAGAGAGATCTCGAGTCGGAACCCGGATCAACCAAAGAAAATGAAGAGCTCCAATCAGAGCTCGAATGACGTTGAGAGATCACGAGTCGGAACCCGGATCAACGAAAGAAAATGAAAAGCTCGAGTCAGGACTCGAGTATGGTAATGAGATCACGAGTCGGAACTCGGATTAACAAAGGAAAATGAAAAGCTTGAATCAGCATCTCTCTTATGCAAGAAAGGGAAGACGGGAAAAACTTTGCGACGATAACAGGTTTTTGACATAAATCAAAATAAATGAAATACATAGTGTAGAAAGAATCAACATCCTCCAAATTTTCCTGCAAAATGAAAATTAGTACAAGATAACCAAGAAAATGGGTATATATATATAATATATACAACGAAGAGAGGTATATATATATCAAAAATTGCTAAAATTGGAGCTAAATAATATCTAACAATGGAAGTGTATTTACATGAGAAATTAGATATATGGAGGCTCATATATGTAAATAAGAGCACATGAAGGGATATATATACAAGTATATATATATAATATATACGTATACATATAGGTAAATATACATAGATATACATATATATATATATATAGATATATATATACATATAATGAGAAAATATACATATTAATAGAAATTCCATATAATGGGTAAAATCAGAAAATATAGGTATATACAGTTTCTGTAGGTGATTTTACACAGCCGTATTTCCCAAATTACAAGATAATTTTTGATAAAAATGGATATGGAGCTTCCCTATATATCAATAACGAAGCTTGTAAAAGATAGTCAAGAGATCATGAACGGATATGGATATATCCGTTCATGAAGGTGGCTGTTTATCATGACTGCACTCCTGCAGCAGAAAAGATGAATATAACATATACAATGCAGTGGAAGGAACATGGGTAGCGACAAGACCAAATGCAAAGGTATAACCTGTGGCGGGGCTACTATGACATGGTTGTTAGCTACCGTAGAGTGTGTAAACACCAACCATCGACATAATCTGCGGGTAGTGTAAAGGTCTGATGGAGTTCAACTGACTATTAACCTAGCAGCCATATACTAGTTTTTAATAACTTAGGAATCAGGGTGTTAACAAGGGCACACCCTCTTATTGTTACAGGTTTTGGCAACAGCTGTACATAGGAGTTACATGTTACAAATGATACAGAGATGAGACGAAGATAAGAGTAATACAACAAAACTGGAATGTGTACATTGAGGTGTACCATTCTGGTAGTGGCAATAAGCCTGTGAAATGAAAGGGGTCAAGTTAGAAAAATGGGTAAAGATGGGTAAAAGAAAACTATGAATTGGAATAGAGACTCTTTCAACGGATTTTTTTTTTTTAATCAACTGTCCTTATCTCATAACAAAACTCAAAGTCTCGCAACAATTATGGGAAAGAAGAAAGCAAACTATCACAACTGGGAAAACTACACTCTCATTGCAACCACTATTTAGCACAATTAGAAGCTTAAAAACTAATGCATTATTGAGATGGAAAAGAAAACAAGGAAAGACATGCTTGAAGTTGAAGAGACAAACCAGGAATGATCGAAATTCATTCTTCATGTCTGCAATGCCACTAAGAATCTCTATCTGCTGAACGTGATTAAGTTTGTTAAGAAAATTAAGTTCAGCACCCTCTTGCTGCTGTAAATTCTCTGCTCTCTTCTGCTTTGCCACCTTCTCATATTCCTCCATTGAGTCCTCTTTGTCAATCAAATAAATAATACCTTTTTTGGTGTATAACTCCTTACAAGTCATATATTGGCAGAGACAATCCCTGCAGGCCTTTGGTTTCTTCTCCAGAACAAATGATGTCCGATGTAGGTCAAGCCCAAGAATGCAAGTCGTACCATTGGCAGAAGTATCATGCAATGTATTTTCTTGGTCCAGGACACTGCTTTTCTCTGAATTTCCTTCATCCTGAATATTGTTCTTCCTCAATCCAGCAACAGATACAGCATCATTTGCAACACAATCAGATTTTGGATTTTCAGGAGAACTATCCTTATCAGGAACCGCAGAAGATGAAGATTCATTTTGGATTCCCACACCCTTACTACCAGATAGTGCCCAAATGGATGGAGGGTAAAGTTTCAAGAAAGAACAAGTGAGTGCACAATCTTGACATATGAAATCTGCATACACATATGAAATCTGCATACGTAGGCTCTCCTTCATCATCCCTTGGTATCTTGTAGATCCCTTGCACCCAACGGTTTTGTAAATAGCAGTAAGAGCGTGCTTCTTTGTTGCTGGGCTGAAGGAGACTGTAGAAAGGAATCGACTAGGTCTCCTATAACCAGCAATGAAGAGGCCTGATCCTCTTCTATTGGGCTGAAGGGAATGAGCAGCAACCTGATTGATCCTTTGTACCCTACGAAATGCCACCCAGCTGTGAACACCCCAAATTTTTCAAAATCTTTTAAATATTCCCTTTTTGTGCCTGATATCATTTTCTGAGCAATTGATCCACTTTTAAATCTAAATTCCAGTTCATTTCTCAAGTTTTTATTGAAATTAAATTCATTTCATATGTTTAAATTGATTTCAGATCTGGATCCATTGTCCAGATCCAAATCTGAGTCTCCTTGTTCGAATTTTAAATCAAAATTATAGAAATTACCAAAAATAGCCTTTAAATAGCTCGGATAGTCCATTCGACATCCGTTTGGATCCATCACATTGTATTTCTCGATTCGAGCATCAAAAACTCAAACATTTTTTCTCAAAACCTGGGTCCAAACCCATTCTTCTGAAGAAATTTCCCCGAAATGGTCAGAAATTCTCAGAAGAATACTTTTGTAAATATTTCTCAGAAAAATACAAAAAATTAGTGTTTAAAACTTAGTTTTCTACTACAAAACTACAAAAAATGGAAAAATGATGCAAAAAATCGAAAAATTGAGGAAAGCAAAAGGTTTTAAAAACTTGAAAATTTGAATTTTGCCAAAAACCTCTCTTGAACCACTCTTTTTACAAAAATACTTTCAAAGGAGGCCTTCTTTTGGAAATTTGGAAAATCCACAACGGATCACTCCCGTGCACTTCCCTTCTCTCTTGCCTACCATCCATCTCGCCTTCCCCCCTTCTCTTTCGTCCATCATCCTCCTGCTTCACCCGATCCCTCCATCACCAACGGCTTCTCCATCTCAAGATCGATCTCCTCTTCAGCCATCCGATCCCCAACGACATTACTTCTTCCAGAGCCATCGCCTCCCTCGTTAAAAGGACGCAAAGGGGAATCCTAAATCCATCGCCTTTCACCCCACCATCTTCACGCTTCACGATCCCTTCTCCTCTTCCCCCGATCTTCTCCTCCCTTCTTTTCCCTTTGGCTTGCTTCCTGAGCCACAAAAAGGGGTATCGCATTATACCCACGTATAAGGCAACGACACTCCCTTCTGTTTTGAAAATCAACGAAACCTGGTAGGAATTCCCTTCCCTCTTCTCTATCAAATTTCTATTTACAGCTTTCTTTGTTGATTATGTTTTCCTTGCTTCATCTGCCTGTTGTTTTGCTCTGAGCATGGTTCGTAGAATCGACCTTTCTATAACAGTGTCGACCTACGTGTTGCGACATCAACGGAATAACCAATATTCCTACAACGTTTTCCTTCTTTTATAATTTATTTTGAATCCTCCATAATTACTCTTGCTTATGCTTTTGTTTATTTCTTCCTGTTCTTCTTTTGTTTTCATATAATTTGTCTAAGAATCATCATCGCATTCCATCATCTGGACTCATCAGTTATGATGAGGACCTACAATCGATCTTATGCAATCCTCTCCATCTAATTCATTTTTTTTTCTTTTCTTTCTCTTTTCTCTCTTTGTTGTTTTGAATAATATGTTATTTATTTCTGCTTCTGCATTAATTTATTTCCCACCTCTGATTTAATTCTATTACCGTTCATTTTGCATCATTCTTGTTCCGGCATGATTCACAAATTATTTCTGCAATCACATTTCCTTTATAGTGTATCTTCATTTTCTAATCACCGTTCCTGTATATTACTCACAATTTTTCGGTTTTCTCATTGACTGATCTTTGCAATTTCATTCGATTCCTCTTTTTTTGTCTTGTGCATTCTTCACAGTAGATGTTTATTTTCAATCATAGCATAACCATTTGCTTGCCTTTCTGAAATCTCACCGCAAACATGTGTTTATGCTTGGCTATATCATAAACACATGCTTTCACCCCTTAAAATTTTTATCACAGTGCTTGGCTGTAGCATGAATACGTGCTTTCCATTCCTCTAAACTTTGTTGCAGCGTGCCTTGATATGGCATAAATATGTGTTCATTCCATGAATCCCAAGTCTATTCTCTGTATATATATGTATATTTTCCCTCCCCTGAACCTGGTCACAATGCATATATGCCCTTCTTTCAGTATATACGTCCCAGGCCATGGGTTTCGTTTAAGCTGTATTACTTGGCCTGTATCTTTCAGTGAATGATTTGGTTGTTAATTTAATTTGAGGCAAATGGCTTTTTCCTTGAATTGGAATTCTCTGCTTAAGTCAAAGGGGTATCCTGTTAACTTCTTACACTACCGTGCTTTCATTCAGATTTTGTGTCATGTTGCAATTACATGCCATTTGAACCTCAGCCGTATTAGGTCATATAGAGCTTTTGCTCATGGGATATTGAGGTACAGCTCAATCAGATTCTGATTTCACGACAGTTTGGTGCCCTCTCAGATCTGAGTATCACGTTTGTAATCTTTGTGCGTTGGAGGGATTTCATGGTAAGGATGTCATGGCAGTTGTTTGTTATGTTGCTAACTTGTGTCCATGGCAACACTTTGTGGGCAACATTTTAGCCGTAGCAGGTACATCTTGACTACTAAGGCCCATGAGGAGCATATGAACAACAAAGATCAGTGGTTTGTTACTTAGAGGGAAATAGTTGATATGTTCTCCATATACTAGCTAAATAGGTTATGTATTTCCTCATTTTTTTTTTCTTCTTTCTTTTCCCCTTTAATTTTTATGCTTCATTTCAGTCGCTTAATCATAATAGGTGGTGGTGCCCTTCTTAGATAACAGCTGCAGGGTATAAATGAGAAGTTGCTAAAGATTGAAGATACAAAATGTTTTCGTCATGATGAAAGTTACAGCATATCTAACAAGTGCATTTGTTATCATGTTCAGGAACATTAAGTCACTGCGTTCCATAGGATATACACATACGTTGTTCAGGTAATATAATTCTGTTAAAGTATTTCTCATGGTAGCTTATTTAATCCAATTGCACCGATTTCATGTAATTTACTGTTTTGCACCTGATCGTTATAAATTAAAATTTTTTTTTTCTTCTAGTTCATCATCTTTGTGTCATTGATGCGTTTGTATAGCATAACATCAATTTCCATCCCATCTGATTTTTTTTGCATAAAAACTGTGTTTAACTTGCCTCCAAGTCTGCAGTTACTGTGGGATTTCCTACATTTCACCAATACATCTTCACCCACTGTGTCATCCACACAGTAAGTTCAGCCATTACCTGACTTACCACCATTTAGCCTCTATTTTACTCCTAGTACCTATAGTCACCTGCTGTATAGGCACTTAAACACACAACACATTTACCCACTCTTGCACAGCCATATCATCCAGCCTCTGCAATTTTTCTTTTGGAAACAGCCCTTTTATCCACGTTCTTGATGTACATTCATGGTTTATCTGTGCTATCTTGAGGCTCAAGTGACCTAGCTTTGGTGTATGTCTCCAGCTGGTTGCATTCTGATTCATAACACCCCAGCTAATAATATTGGGAGTTAAGAAGGCTTGGTGTGCCATCGCTTACAGCTGCCCTAATACAATACCCCAGCTACATCCTTTCAACATCACCTGCCCCACTTTCACAAACTTTTCCATGTAGCCATCCCATTTCAGCAGCACAGAAGTATATCTCCCACCTGTTGTACTATTACAATACACCATTTCACCTCACATTCCAGCTTCATCATATCACCTTTGCACATACCTGCACATCTCCACCACCATATGCTTAACCCGTTTGTTATATTAGGTTACTAATTCAACCCAGTTGTTAGCTGCATCTTCCATATGTTATCTTCATATACTGTTTGCCAAAGTCGTTTGTTGTTTATTTTAGTCATTTGCTGTTTGCTTTAATCCCACTATTTCAATCATCTGACAGTTGCCTAATTTATGCATTGTTCATTCTGATTCATTGATGCATTTGTTTATTTACTGCAAACACCTGCCAAGCACCCAGTCATCACTATGTTTCACCACTTAACTGCTACTAACTCCACCCCATTTCCCAACAATACCATTTCCATGACCATTTATAATCTCAGGTTCATAACAGCCCATGGTTGCTGTGACTTCTCATTTTTAGAGCATTTTTTTTAGCATTCACAGCAGCTTGAGGCTACTGTGACCTCATCATGTGCATATTCTACATATCACATTTGATACCTTTATAAATAACAACACAGTCACATCTTTATTACATTGCAGCCTCGCTGCACTTGGCCACTTAATACATCTTCCCTTTGCATCTCCATAAGATCACCCTGTACATTCATTGTAGTTGGTCTTCATGTATGTATATATATGAATATATATATATATATATATATATATATATATATATATATATATATATATATATATACCATCATTTATGCTTTCTCAGGTAGATTTTCATTTAGTTTAGGGATTAGCATGTATATGTCTTCAATAGTTCCATTAATTTAGCATGTTATATATTCCCATTTGGTTCTTGGATATGAGTATGATGGCTTCCAACATGATATCCTTTTGCTATATTGTTCATATTGACTCATCTTTTGCAGGAAATATATGGAAAATATCATCATTGGGAGTTATAAATTTAATTTTGTGTATTGTAGTAGTTAGATCTTAAATGAGAATTTACATTTTCTGTTTTAGATAGAATGAATGAGCATTGTAAATACTATAAATTGCTTTATTTTCATGCATCTTTTCCTTTATTTCTCAAATTCTCACAAATGGTGAAACACGAATGGCACGTGCACCATTTCGTAAGAGGTAATTGATCCTAAGTCGATGATCCACATCAATGGCCATAGTCAGGGTGTGTACAAAACTTAGAATTTTTATCTTTTACGAAATAACATTGGATCCACACTGGATCCATTTTTAAAATTCATCATATTTCCTTAAATATTTTCTCCTTTTATTTGAATTTAACTTAAAATTGACTCAAAATATATATCAATGGCCATAGTCAGGGTATATTGAGGGTTAAATTCATTTTAAATTCTATAAAAGCACCAAACGTGTTTCATTCTTCACCTGAGCTTAAATATAGATTATTATATAATACATTCAATGACCATAGTCAAGGATGTATTATATCTTCAATCTTATTTTAACTCATTTAAAGAATGGAATAGCTTTTCAAAAACCAATTTCAAAATTCTTCAAATCCATTCATCATTTAGGATAGAATTGCATCATATTTCTGAAATTTCCTTTTTCAAAAACTCCAAGTGATGTAAATATCTTCCTCAATCTATCTTCAATTCTTATAAAATCCAATTCATCGTTTCATTTTCAAATTCAAATTCATTTTCAATCTCAAAGTTCAAATTCAAATTCAAATCAGATTTCAAAGTTCAAATCGACTTTGAAATTCCAAATTCATTTTATATTCAAAACTCTAATCAAACTCAAAGTTCAATTTTAAACTCTTGATTCATCTTCTAAATTCCAAAATTCAAAAATTCAAAGGTCTAATTTGACTTTGAAATTTGTTTGTATATTCAGATTCTAAATTTCATTTTTCAAAGTTCAATTTAAAAGTTCTTGATTTATCTTCTGAATTTAACTCCAATTCCTCTTTAGGATCCAGACTCCAGTTTCACTTTGGATCTTAGACTTCAGATCCAATTCCTCTTTAGGATCCAGACTCCAGTTTCACTTTGGATCTTAGATTTCAGATCCAATTCCTCTTTAGGATCCAGACTCCAGTTTCACTTTGGATCTTAGACTTCAGATCCAATTCCTGTTTAGGATCCAGACTCCACTTTCACTTTGGATCTTAGACTTCAGATCCAATTCCTCTTTAGGATCCAGACTCCAATTTCACTTTGGATCTCAGACTTCAGATCCAAATCCATTCTAGGATCCAGATTCCAATTCTTCTTTGGATCTCAGACTCCAGATCCAATCCTATTTTAAGATCCAGAACCCAATTTTATCTCAGATCTCAGATTTTAAATCCATCTTTAGATCCAATTCCATTCCCAATTCTAGATTTCAAATCCAATTCCATTTTTCCGATCTCATCTGAACTCCCTAAATCCATTTCTATTTTTAAATACCATTTGATTATCTTAGATCCATTCCAAACTTAAAAATCCAAAATCAATTCCATCGCAAGTATTCATTTCCTTTTCTAAATTTAAATCTAAAATTCAAAAGTCGATTTTGACTTTGAAACTTCATTTCCTTTTATTTCAAAGCTTCAAGTCATTCTTTCTCATTTATTCTTCCAAATCCTGATTTACTTCAAAAAATTAAACTTCTCTGATCTATCTCAAGCTCTAAGTTAAATTCAATCATTTCTTCATCAAGTTCATCTCAGAATACTTGGAAATTTTCAAAACATCTTTCAAAAGGAGCATACATTCTTGCATTGCACAAGCATGATTCTCTGTGCATTTAGATCTTTAGGATAAATTCTTAGATGATATTTAGGCAAAGCAAAAGGCATAGATTCGATCCTTGGTTCGATTACCCCTGATAAAGGGGCCAGGAACGGTCGAACCTCGTACCGACGAGCGAATCCCGTCTCTCCATTTTCCCGCAATATTTTAAAAAATGGAGGCGAGTTAAATTTCTAAATGTTTTCAAATTAAGGTCAAGTGAGACCGCGCAAAATAGTTCCTCTTTTCTCTTTCTTCCTTTCTTTTCTCTTCTTTTTCTCTTTTCTGTCTTTTATTTCTCTCCCTTCAAAAAGGAGGAAAATAGAGGCTGGAAAAGGGAAAGAGAAGGAAGAGAGAGAAACCACGAGAGAGGAAAAATTTTGCGATGATCATAGTTTTGGCGACCGTGATGGGACCAGTCTTCGTCCGGTTGAATCTATGCCTTTGCTTTGCTCTAATATTCTCTAAAGTCTTTATTCTTCTATGTCAGCTTCATTTCCATGCAAACCTTAGGAGCCTAGACTCTGTCCTAAGCTGACATCATTGCATATAGGATCTAAGTATGGTTTGGTAAGACTATATTGAGGATATTATTCCATGTTCACATTAGATTTAGGCCTTAAATACAACTCTCCTCAATTTTAGGGATTGAATGCAAAACAATGTATGCAAGTGTATGCTTCTCTTTATTTAAATCTATCTCTTTAGGACTTGCATTTGAACCTTCTGATTTTATTCCATGTTGATCATATTTTGAAAACATCCCTACCTATATTGTCCCGGTCTTCACGTTGCTGGGCTGTCTCACTGAACCATAGTTCGGGAAAGAGCCTCACAACTGGACCACTTATTTGGGTTCGCACCCCCCTACCACGTACCTAAGGGCCATAGTCCGAGGTATATCGGTAGGTGCTCAAGGATGTTGGGAAGCCATTACCTTAGAACCGAAGAGATATCTTATATGCCACGTACTTCGAGCTTTGGCTTGAGTATATCGGCGTACCTTGTTTGGAATCAGATGATCTAAATCTTAGAGTTAGGATTAAGATCCTATTTACCATTTCAAATATTGCATATAGAGTCAGCTTTAGGGAGTGTTGTTTGTGTATCCTTGCTTGTATGTCTGTGATTAAATAATATTACGTATATATATCCTCCTTATATTTTCCAAAACCCTGGGTATATACTTCAAAATTTCCTCTTTTGTTTCTAAAAACCCAGGTATATTTTTCTTCTTCTTCTACATTTCTTCAAAAATTCTTCTGATCCTGCCTGCAAGTTCTTCAAATTTTAAATCCTTACCATTTATTCTCAAATTCCATTTTTTCCTTTTATTTTCTTCTGTTTTTATATTCTTGTTTATATTTTCATAAAAATCTCTTTCCGTCAAGAGATATCCTTTTCAAAATGGTATTTTCTTTCATATTTTGGTTAGTTACTCTCCCTCGTGGAGTAAACAACACAATTGTCACAAATTTTGTGGTGACTCAATCCCTAGTAATGGGATACAATTGTTTAGATTTCAACCTAAATCCTCCCTCTTGTCAAAACTTCTCCGGTCTAAAAACCTCCTCTTTCCTCCGCAGAGGGAGCTCTGATATTTCAAAAATGGTCACGACAAGAGGGGGGAAAGAAACAGTTCCTCAACTCAGCGACACTGAGGCGGAAGAGATGAGCTCTCCTAAATCAGTCAGGGGACAAGGACAGAGCAAGAAGGATGACATCGATCCCGCTATGTATGACATGTTCCAAAAGATGATGGCAAGGATGATGTCAGAACAAGTCGAGGCCAAGCTGAAAGAGGCAGTTCCTAAAAGCAAGCTGAAGAAAAAGCCTGTGAAAAAAACAATCAGAATCATCAGGAAGAAGGTACAACCAGACACTACTTCTGATGAATCGGAGTCAGTCGAGGAAGAATCGGAAGAGGAAGAACAGATTGTCTACAAGCAGAATCCTCCAAGGCAGTCCGTAAAAATAGCTGCAGAAGAGCACGAATCCGTCAACAAACCCAAGTCTGGGGCTCCAGCGGAGGACCTGATGAGCAAACAGATGAAGGAGATGAATCGAGCAATTAAAGACATTCAAGCCAAGGGTAAGGGCAAGCAGACCTACACCGGCGAAGATTTTTATGATGGTCTAGATGGGGACGATAACCTGGAGAATCTTCCCCGCAAATTTCTCAAATTTGATGGGACTGGCAACCCTAAAGCCCACTTGGCCACATTTTATACAGAGTGCAGTCGTTTCAGAAAAGACAACAGGGCTCTGTTCATTTGCTTTCCCCGCAGTCTGGAGGGTGTAGCAGCCAGATGGTATGCTGATCATGTGAATCCTATCGAACTACGAGAGTTCAATAAGGTAGTAAATCTGTTCATCGAGCGCTTCTTATTCAACACTGAAGCCTCACCTACATTAAATCATCTTTACAACCTGAAGCAAGGAGAGAATGAAAGGGCAGGTGATTTCATTCACAGGTGGAGAAGCACCTGTAATAAGATGAAGGTACCCATTCCTGAGGAACACGCATTGCAGGTGATCCTCAACAATTTCTCTCAGCCCATAAGGAGCCTCATTGCCACTTCTCCTGCAAAATCCTTTATCAAATTAATTGAGCGAGCCGAGTGGCTCGAGGCAGGAATAGAAAGCGGGCTTTACGAGGGCATGCCTCTGGCCAAAAATATCCAAGATCAGAAAAAGAAGGCGCAGTTCACTCATGCAGCTGATACCTCTAGCAATAATCTTGATAACAGCAGAAGAAACAGAAATGACAGCAAGAATGGTCAGAACCACGGCGCAGCTCAAAGGGAAAAGTCTCCCAAGCAGAGTAACAAGTCGTCTCAGTCTAACTTTCCGCAAAAGGAAAAGATAAAGCGCGAAGGTTGGAGTAATGATCGTGAGTTCACTCCTCTGAAGCAAATGCTTGAAGAAGCCCTTGAATTCATGCTGGCCAAGGGATTGGTTAAACTCCCAAAAGTCGCAGATCCTCCCACGGTCATGGGAAGGTTCACAAATCAGTTCTGCAAATTCCATCGAGCAGTGGGGCATGACACTGATCACTGTTTCGTCTTCAAAAATATTGTTCAGGACTGCGTCGACAAGAGTCTCTTTGTTGAAGACGAAGAGGAAGATGACCTAGCCGTCATGACCAAGTCTCTCCCGGTCTACTCAGAAGACTGAAGATGCCAGAATTCTCTTACTTTTCTCCCCTTTTACCAGTCATCTTGTAGGGGGCCAGTCAACCCAGTCCTTTTGTGATCTTTTGGTCAAAATACTTGTGAATATTTCAGTTCTTTGTTATCAGTTTTTGCCCATCAATGAAATGTCAATTTTCCTTTATATCTCTAATATCAGAATACTTTCTTCCTCTGCCACATAGGGGCATTTGCTTTTGAAAATCTATATTTCAAAAACCTCTTCATCGGCTTCTATTAAAACCACATTTAAATTCCTGTTCTTTTCAGAATGCGGGACTAATCCTGACATCATTCATGAGAGAAATGATATTACCTATGAGGGCCTTTTCAAAAATCATGAAATTTCAAAAAGTCTTCGTTATGACCAAAGAGTTCAAATATTCTTCGGTCCAAGCTTTGTCAAAAATCAACCCTCGTGTTGATAATATTTTCAAAAATAGGTTTTCAAACCATTGCATTGAAAAAATCAACCCTCGTGTTGATCATGTTTTCCAAAACAGGTTTTTGAACCATTGCATTGAAGGATCAACCCTTGTGTTGGTCTTATCTTCCAAAATAGATTTCAAATCTTTAAAGATCAACCCCTTGTGTTGGTCTTATCCTCCGAAATAGATTTCAAATCTTTAAAGATCAACCCTTGTGTTGGTCTTATCTTGCAAAATGGGTTTCAAATCATTCAAAGATCAACCCCTGTGTTGGTCTTATCTGCCAAGATTGATTTTAAATCATTATAGTCAAAGATCAACCCCTGTGTTGGTCTTGTCTTCCAAGATTGGTTTTTCAAAACCGTCATATTCAAAGATCAATCCTTGCATTGGTTTTATTTTCCAAAAATGGGTTTTAAATCATTATATTCAAAAGATCAACCTCTGTGTTGGTCTTATCTTCCGAGATTGATTTTTAAACATTATCTTCAAAGATCAACCCTTGTATTAATCTTATTATCAGTCTCAAACTATTGTTTTTAGAAATCAAATCTATTGTTGATCTTCTTCTTCGAAAATATATTTTCAAACCATTGCCTTCAAAAATTGACCCTCATGATGATCTCTCATGTTTGATTTAAAGGATCAGTTCTCGCACTGATCAATTTTCTTACGGTAGACTTTCTTTCCAAAATGATTTTTTACTTATCTTTTAAATAAACATTTTCCTTTCAAGATCCCATATGCAGACAGGATCAGAAAAAACTCCTTTTTCTCTTAAATCTTATAAATTTTCAATTAAATTTGATTATTTTATCAGTTTCATTCATTTTTTTTATATCAATTTTATCAAGTTTTTATCAAGTTTATCAATATTTCCTCAATTCCATTAAATTTTATCAATCTTTCTACCCTTTCAGGTTAAGGGATAAACCTGATGCCTCTTTCCCATGAGGTATTTCCTTTATTCTTATCTTTTCCCCCTCAGGTTAAGGGATAAACCTGACCCTCGTTGTCCGAGGTGTTCCCATTCAGGATAAGGGATAATCCTGAAACCCCTCGTAGGAGCAATAATGCTACCTATGAGGATTCTTTTGTAAAGATAATTTGTCAATTTTTCCCGATTTTGTAAATGTTTATCAATTTCTCTTTTAATTTCCCCCAAAATTCTATTCTTTCACAATTACCCTTTCAGGTTAAGGGATAAACCTGATGCCTCTTTCCCATGAGGTATTTCCTTTTATTCTTTCCCCCCCTCAGGTTAAGGGATAAACCTGACCCTCGTTGTCCGAGGTGTTCCCATTCAGGATAAGGGAAAATCCTGAAACCCCTCGTAGGAGCCACAATGCTACCTATGAGGATTCTTTTGTAAATACAAGTTTTATCAATCTTTATTGATTTTCTAGATTTATATCAATTTCCCTTCATTAAAACTCTTTAAATTTTATGCTTTTTCTCACTCAGGATAAGGGAAAATCCTGAGACCTCTCGTAGGAGCAATAAACGCTACCTATGAGGATTCTTTTGTAAATACAGGTTTTGTCAACCTTCATTGATTTTCTAAATTTATATCAATTTTTCTTCATTTAAATTCCTTAAATTCTTTTTCCCATTCAGGATAAGGGAAAATCCTGAAACCTCTCATAGGAGCAACAGTGCTACCTGCGAGAATTCTTTTCCAAAATAAAATTTTCAAAATTTCTTTCCTTTCTTCTTCTCCATTTTTATAAATTTTATTCTTCTCCCCTTTCAGGTTAAGGGATAAACCTGAATCATTCCTTTCTAAATTCTCATCAAATGTCTATTCCATTTCCCCTTCAGGATGAGGGAAAATTCTGAAAACGCTGACAATCATTCTTGCTCAAATCTCAAGTATCTTAAAGAATGTCGGTGTCCCCTTTTTTCTTCAAATCTTCATCAAGAAAACCCAGTACTTACACTGGGGCATTTTTTTGAAAAATTCAATACTCATACAGGTAATCCTAGCACTCGTGCTAGTGTTTGGCTGACCGATCAGTTAGCCCTCAGGTCACAATCTTTCCTCAATTTTCCTCAAATTCTGTCAATCTTCCATCAATTTCTATCCAATTCTCCTTTGAGATTCGAGTTTCGGTTCAAACTTCCTACTTTTTCCTCAAGGTCCGAGCCTTGACTCGAACTCTCCAAACTCTCCTTCAAGGATTTGGGTTTTAACTCGAGTCTTCTTTTCCTTCGAGATCTAAAACTTTCAAGTTTCCCTTTGAGATTCGGGCCCTGACTCAAACTTTCCGGTTTTCCTTTGAAAAATTGAGTTTTGAGTCTTCTTTCCTTCAATAAATAAAACTTTCAAGTTTTCCTTTCAGATTCGAGCCCTGACTTGAACCCTCCTGCTTTCCTTCAAAAATTTGGGTTTTATCTCAAGTGTTCTTCCCTTCAATAAATAAACCTTCAAAATTTTGATTCGAGCCCTGACTCGAACTTTCCTGCTTTCCTTCAAAAACTTGGGTTTTATCTCAAGTTTTCTTGCCCTCAATAAATGAACTTTCAAGTTTTCCTTTAAGATTCGAGCTCTAACTCGAACCTTCCTGCTGTCCTTCGAAAATTTGAGTTTTATCTCGAGTTTTCTTGCCTTCAATAAATGAATTTTCAAGTTTTCCCTTGAGATTCGAGCCCCGACTCGAACCTCCCAGTTTTCCTTTGAAAATTCGAGTTTTAAACTCGAACTTCCCTGTTTTCCTTGTAGAATCCGAGTCCTGATTCGGATACTCTTTTCAAAGGCTTACCTTCAAAATCCAGTTTTATATCAAGCTTACCTTCAGAACTTTAAATTTACATTTACCTTCAGAATTCAGCCTCATGTTGGATTCCTCCCCAGAATCCCACTGATATTATCAAAATTCGATGTTAAGCAAAGGTTTCGTTATCAAGGATTTCAGGAATATCTTGCCAAATTGCCATAAAATAGTTGTTGATCTCAAACTTTTATTACATAAAGAATTTTCTCAAATCTCCTTAAGTATCCCTTCTAAAAGGGTGAAGCTTCTGTGAAGAAAGGCTCAAACTCCAAATTTTTTGTTGGTCAACCAAGAGGATGAAGAAAAAATCTTCGACATGACCGGTAAAGGAAATATTCAATGATGCTGAAGAGCCATAAATGAGCTGATATTGATCATAACTATGGCATATTCTTAAAGATTATTCTTTGACCGAAAGACAGTGGAAATATCCTGGGCAGTCAGAAAAGAACCTACCCAATTCATCTCTCCTCGAGTCAGCTAAGCTGCAAATCAAATATCCGCAAAAGGGATCTCTCAATTGTTGTCAAGATGAAGGCGAATTAAGCGAGTAGACCCCCGGGGCCAAAGAAGATTTGAAACATCTCCAAGATGACGGAGTTTGTGACGGATCCTTCCAGGAAAAGTTCAGATCACTGTCGAGTTGAAGGCGGATGTGATGGACCTACCGACAAACCCTAAAAGATATTTGATTCCAGCTATCATCTAAAGACCTTTGAGCCAATACCATCATATATAATCCCTGAGAAAACGAAGAATCAGAACATCTTCGAGATGAAGGAGTTTGTGACGTACCCTTCCCTGAAAAGAAAGAAAAGTCAGGACATCTCCAAAATGAAGGATGATGTAAAAGCCCAAGAAAGCCCCATGACTCAAAAGAATGCAAAAAGATCATCATGGGAAAGTGCCCAGGATATCAAACTGCCCAAACTGCAAAGAATCTTCTTCATCTATGTGAAATTCTTCTATCAATATCTTTTCATTCAATTACTTTTATGAAGCTAAGAATATTTCCTCTCCTTTTCATATCAAGGAAATTGATAGCATCCTTGAAGAAAAACCAACAACAAAAATTTGGCTTTGATTCTAAATTCTATAGAGTTAACCTAGTTGGGGGTAATACTCTAGGTGGAAGAAGGAACATCTTTCAAAAGTGCTTACCTTAAAAATTACCTTGAAACAACGACAATTTTGTCACTTTGGCAATATTTTTCCAGCTTTCCTGATGAGAAATAAGAACTTGACATCTGTTATTGATATATCTTGGTGTTGCCTTTTCCTTCTTTTGCATAGTCGAAAGAGTTTCCTTCCCCTCCTTTCATAAGAGTTGCCTTCCCCATCTTTCGCTTTGTCGAGAGACTCGCCTTCTCCTTGATAAAAGGATTGCCTTCCCCGTCTTTCGCTTTGTCGAGAGACTCGCCTTCTCCTTGATAAAAAGATTGCCTTCCCCGTCTTTCGCTTTGTCGAGAGACTCGCCTTCTCCTTGATAAAAGGATTGCCTTCTTCGTCTTTCGCTTTGTCGAGAGACTTGCCTTCTCCTTTCTGAAAGGATCACCTTCCCCGTCTTTCGCTTTGTCGAAAGACTTGCCTTCTCCTTGATAAAAGGATTGCCTTCTTCGTCTTTCGCTCTGTCGAGAGACTCGCCTTCTCCTTGATAAAAGGATTGCCTTCCCCGTCTTTCACTTTGTCAAAAGATTTGCCTTTCTCCTTGATAAAAAGATTGCCTTCTCCGTCTTTCGCTTTGTCGAGAGACTCACCTTCTCCTTGATAAAATGATTGCCTTCTCCGTCTTTCGCTCCGTCGAGAGACTTGCCTTCTCCTTGATGAAAGGATCGCCTTCCCCGTCTTTCGCTTTGTCGAGAGAGACTTGCCTTCTCCTTGATGAAAGGATTGCCTTCTTCGTCTTTCGCTTTGCCGAGAGACTTGCCTTCTCCTTGATAAAAGGATTGCTTTCTTCATATCTTACATTTTACCTTCTCCTTGATAAGAGGATTGCCTTCTTCATATTTCACATCTTGCCTTCTCCTTGTTAAAAGGATTGCCTTCTTCATATTTTACATTTCGCCTTCTCCTTACTATTGCCATCTTCATATCTTCATATTTTACCTTCTCCTTGCTAAAAGGATTGCCATCTTCATCGCCATCTTCATATTTTGCTTTTTACCTTCTTCTGCTCCAAGGATTTGCCTTGTTCCATCTTTCGCCTTGTCAAGAGATTCGTCTCCTTGATAAAGAGTCTGCCTTACTCATCTTTCACTCCATCAAAAGATTTGCCTCCTGTTACCTTACTCATCGTAAATTTTTCCTCACATCTCCTTATTTTCCATCTCTCACATTCCCAGAAGAGTTGCCTCATTCGATTGAAGTATCTCTCCTGTCCCATCACGGTTTCGAGAAATCCGTATGGTTGTTCCCACTTAGGTTAAGGGACAAAACTTGTACTTCCTGCAAGAGGTCATTAAATTCAAAAGCTGATTTAGTCTCAGCAATGAGACATCCAAGTTCATCCCTTTTTCAAAGCTTTAGGGAACCCCATTTCCTTCCTCCTTTCGCAAAACCCCCTTTCGGATTTGTTCGTCCAAAACTCCGAAGGTCCCATCATGGTCTCTTCATTCCAGGATTCTATATGGTCGTCCCCTTCAGGTTAAGGGTTAAGCCTGAACCTCGCCCCTCGAGGTATCTTCCTTTTTCAGGTTTTTGGTTAAACCTGAATCTCATCACAAAGACTTTCCCTCGTTTCGATAAGTTGTTTTCCTCCAGTCCCATCATGGTTCTTCCCATCGAGGAATCCATGCTTTGTATATCCATCCAGGATAGGATCCTACTTGAACTTCATCTCATGAGGCATTTTCTCAAAAATGTCCCGTCAAGGTCATCATATATTCCCTTCCCCATTCAGGTTATCTTGATATATCTTCGTCCCATCCAGGTTAAGGGCTAAACCTGAGTCATTCAAACGCTGATCTCGCCTCAATCATGAGACTTGATCAAACTTTTTATCTTTCATCATTTCGGGATCTTCGCCCAAAGTCCCACCACGATTTCCTCATCTCTATCATTCAATCATATCATTTTCGAGGATTTCGTCCTCCCAAAGCCATTCAAGGATAAAGCTTTAAACCTGAAAAACCATGGCTTTTGAATAAAATTCTTCCACACTCAGTTCAGATCTGCTGACTGGGGCATTTTTTTCAAAATTTGGAGTGTTATCTTTGCCACTAAGCTCGGCTTCTTACCGGCTTAGTAACAAAGAGGGGCATCTGTGAACACCCCAAATTTTTCAAAATCTTTTAAATATTCCCTTTTTGCCCCTGATATCATTTTCTGAGCAATTGAGCCACTTTTAAATCTAAATTCCAGTTCATTTCTCAAGTTTTTATTGAAATTAAATTCATTTCATATGTTTAAATTGATTTCGGATCTGGATCCATTGTCCAGATCCAAATCTGAGTCTCCTTGTTCGAATTTTAAATCAAAATTATAGAAAATACCAAAAATAGCCTTTAAATAGCTCGGATAGTCCATTCGACATCCGTTTGGATCCATCACATTGTATTTCTCGATTCGAGCATCAAAAACTCGAACATTTTTTCTCAAAACCGGGGTCCAAACCCATTCTCCTGAAGAAATTTCCCCGAAATGGTCAGAAATTCTCAGAAGAATACTTTTGTAAATATTTCTCAGAAAAATACAAAAAATTAGTGTTTAAAACTTAGTTTTCTTTTAAAATCTTAGTTTTCTACTACAAAACTACAAAAAAATGGAAAAATGATGCAAAAAATCGAAAAATTGAGGAAAGCAAAAGGTTTTAAAAACTTGAAAATTTGAATTTTGCCAAACACCTCTCTTGAACCACTCTTTTTACAAAAATACTTTCAAAGGAGGCCTTCTTTTGGAAATTTGGAAAATCCACAACGGATCACTCCCGCGCACTTCCCTTCTCTCTTGCCTACCATCCATCTCGCCTTCCCCCCTTCTCTTTCGTCCATCCTCCTCCTGCTTCACCCGATCCCTCCATCACCAACGGCTTCTCCATCTCAAGATTGATCTCCTCTTCAGCCATCCGATCCCCAACGACATTACTTATTCCAGAGCCATCGCCTCCCTCTTTAAAAGGATGCAAAGGGGAACCCTAAATCCATCGCCTTTCACCCCACCATCTTCACGCTTCACGATCCCTTCTCCTCTTCCCCCGATCTTCTCCTCCCTTCTTTTCCCTTTGGCTTGCTTCCTGAACCACAAAAAGGGGTATCACATTATACCCACGTATAAGGCAACGACACTCCCTTCTGTCTTGAAAATCAATGAAACCTGGTAGGAATTCCCTTCCCTCTTCTCTATCAAATTTCTATTTATAGCTTTCTTTGTTGACTCTGTTTTCCCTGCTTCATCTGCCTGTTGTTTTGCTCTGAGCATGGTTCGTAGAATCGACCTGTCTATAACAGTGTCGACCTACGTGTTGCGACATCAACGAAATAACCAATATTCCTACAATGTTTTCCTTCTTTTATAATTTATTTTGAATCCTCCACAATTACTCTTGCTTATGCTTTTGTTTATTTCTTCCTGTTCTTCTTTTGTTTTCATATAATTTGTCTAAGAATCATCCTCGCATTCCATCATCTGGACTCATCGGTTATGATGGGGACCTACAATCGATCTTATGCAATCCTCTCCATCTAATTCATTTTTTTTTCTTTTCTTTCTCTTTTCTCTCTTTGTTGTTTTGAATAATATGTTATTTATTTCTGCTTCTGCATTAATTTATTTCCCACCTCTGATTTAATTCTATTACCGTTCATTTTGCATCATTCTTGTTCCGGCATGATTCACAAATTATTTCTGCAATCACGTTTCCTTTATAATGTATCTTCATTTTCTAATCACCGTTCCTGTATATTACTCATGATTTTTCGGTTTTCTCATTGACTGATCTTTGCAATTTCATTCGATTCCTCTTTTTTTGTCTTGTGCACTCTTCACAGTAGATGTTTATGTTCAATCATAGCATAACCATTTGCTTGCCTTTCTGAAATCTCACCGCAAACATGTGTTTATGCTTGGCTATAGCATAAACACATGCTTTCACCCCTTAAAATTTTTATCACAGTGCTTGGCTGTAGCATGAATACGTGCTTTCCATTCCTCTAAACTTTGTTGCAGCGTGCCTTGATATGGCATAAATATGTGTTCATTCCATGAATCCCAAGTCTATTCTCTGTATATATATGTATATTTTCCTTCCCCTAAACCTGGTCACAATGCATATATGCCCTTCTTTCAGTACATACGTCCCAGGCCATGGGTTTCGTTTAAGCTGTATTACTTGGCCTGTATCTTTCAGTGAATGATTTGGTTGTTAATTTAATTTGAGGCAAATGGCTTTTTCCTTGAATTGGAATTCTCTGCTTAAGTCAAAGGGGTATCCTGTTAACTTCTTACACTACCGTGCTTTCATTCAGATTTTGTGTCATGTTGCAATTACATGCCATTTGAACCTCAGCCGTATTAGGTCATATAGAGCTTTTGCTCATGGGATATTGAGGTACAGCTCAATCAGATTCTGATTTCATGACAGTTTGGTGCCCTCTCAGATCTGAGTATCACGTTTGTAATCTTTGTGCGTTGGAGGGATTTCATGGTAAGGATGTCGTGGCAGTTGTTTGTTATGTTGCTAACTTGTGTCCATGGCAACACTTTGTGGGCAACATTTTAGCCGTAGCAGGTACATCTTGACTACTAAGGCCCATGAGGAGCATATGAACAACAAAGATCAGTGGTTTGTTACTTAGAGGGAAATAGTTGATATGTTCTCCATATACTAGCTAAATAGGTTATGTATTTCCTCATTTTTTTTTTCCTTCTTTCTTTTCCCCTTTAATTTTTATGCTTCATTTCAGTCGCTTAATCATAATAGGTGGTGGTGCCCTTCTTAGATAACAGTTGCAGGGTATAAATGAGAAGTTGCTAAAGATTGAAGATACAAAATGTTTTCGTCATGATGAAAGTTACAGCATATCTGACAAGTGCATTTGTTATCATGTTCAGGAACATTAAGTCACTGCGTTCCATAGGATATACACATACGTTGTTCAGGTAATATAATTCTGTTAAAGTATTTCTCATGGTAGCTTATTTAATCCAATTGCACCGATTTCATGTAATTTAATGTTTTGCACCTGATCGTTATAAATTAATTTTTTTTTTCTTCTAGTTCATCATCTATGTGTCATTGATGCGTTTGTATAGCATAACATCAATTTCCATCCCATCTGATTTTTTTTGCATAAAAACTGTGTTTAACTTGCCTCCAAGTCTGCAGTTACTGTGGGATTTCCTACATTTCACCAATACATCTTCACCCACTGTGTCATCCACACAGTAAGTTCAGCCATTACCTGACTTACCACCATTTAGCCTCTATTTTACTTCTAGTACCGATAGTCACCTGCTGTATAGGCACTTAAACACACAACACATTTACCCACTCTTGCACAGCCATATCATCCAGCCTCTGCAATTTTTCTTTTGGAAACAGCCCTTTTATCCACGTTCTTGATGTACATTCATGGTTTATCTGTGCTATCTTGAGGCTCAAGTGACCTAGCTTTGGTGTATGTCTCCAGCTGGTTGCATTCTGATTCATAACACCCCAGCTAATAATATTGGGAGTTAAGAAGGCTTGGTGTGCCATCGCTTATAGCTGCCCTAATACAATACCCCAGCTACATACTTTCAACATCACCTGCCCCACTTTCACAAACTTTTCCATGTAGCCATCCCATTTCAGCAGCACAGAAGTATATCTCCCACCTGTTGTACTATTACAATACACCATTTCACCTCACATTCCAGCTTCATCATATCACCTTTGCACATACCTGCACATCTCCACCACCATATGCTTAACCTGTTTGTTATATTATGTTACTAATTCAACCCAGTTGTTAGCTGCATCTTCCATATGTTATCTTCATATACTGTTTGCCAAAGTCGTTTGTTGTTTATTTTAGTCATTTGCTGTTTGCTTTAATCCCACTATTTCAATCATCTGACAGTTGCCTAATTTATGCATTGTTCATTCTGATTCATTGATGCATTTGTTTATTTACTGCAAACACCTGCCAAGCACCCAGTCATCACTATGTTTCACCACTTAACTGCTACTAACTCCACCCCATTTCCCAACAATACCATTTCCATGACCATCTATAATCTCAGGTTCATAACAGCCCATGGTTGCTGTGACTTCTCATTTTTAGAGCATTTTTTTTAGCATTCACAGCAGCTTGAGGCTACTGTGACCTCATCATGTGCATATTCTACATATCACATTTTATACCTTTATAAATAACAGCACAGTCACATCTTTATTACATTGCAGCCTCGCTGCACTTGTCCACTTAATACATCTTCCCTTTGCATCTCCATAAGATCACCCTGTACATTCATTGTAGTTGGTCTTCATGTATGTATATATATGAATATATATATATATATATATATATATATATATATATATATATATATATATATATATATATATATATATACCATCATTTATGCTTTCTCAGGTAGATTTTCATTTAGTTTAGGGATTAGCATGTATATGTCTTCAATAGTTCCATTAATTTAGCATGTTATATACTCCCATTTGGTTCTTGGATATGAGTATGATGGCTTCCAACATGATATCCTTTTGCTATATTGTTTATATTGACTCATCTTTTGCAGGAAATATATGGAAAATATCATCATTGAGAGTTGTAAATTTAATTTTGTGTATTGTAATAGTTAGATCTTAAATGAGAATTTACATTTTCTGTTTTAGATAGAATGAATGAGCATTGTAAATACTATAAATTGCTTTATTTTCATGCATCTTTTCCTTTATTTCTCAAATTCTCACAAATGGTGAAACACGAATGGCACGTGCACCATTTCGTAAGAGGTAATTGATCCTAAGTCGATGATCCACATCAATGGCCATAGTCAGGGTGTGGACAAAACTTAGGATTTTTATCTTTTACGAAATAACACTGGATCCACACTGGATCCATTTTTAAAATTCATCGTATTTCCTTAAATATTTTCTCCTTTTATTTGAATTTAACTTAAAATTGACTCAAAATATATATCAATGGCCATAGTCAGGGTATATTGAGGGTTAATTTCATTTTAAATTCTATAAAAGCACCAAACATGTTTCATTCTTCACCTGAGCTTAAATATAGATTATTATATAATACATTCAATGACCATAGTCAAGGATGTATTATATCTTCAATCTTATTTTAACTCATTTAAAGAATGGAATAGCTTTTCAAAAACCAATTTCAAAATTCTTCAAATCCATTCATCATTTAGGATAGAATTGCATCATATTTCTGAAATTTCCTTTTTCAAAAACTCCAAGTGATGTAAATATCTTCCTCAATCTATCTTCAATTCTTATAAAATCCAATTCATCCTTTCATTTTCAAATTCAAACTCATTTTCAATCTTAAAGTTCAAATTCAAATTCAAATCAGATTTCAAAGTTCAAATCGACTTTGAAATTCCAAATTCATTTTATATTCAAAACTCTAATCAAACTCAAAGTTCAATTTTAAACTCTTGATTCATCTTCTAAATTCCAAAATTCAAAAATTCAAAGGTCTAATTTGACTTTGAAATTTGTTTGTATATTCAGATTCTAAATTTCATTTTTCAAAGTTCAATTTAAAAGTTCTTGATTTATCTTCTGAATTTAACTCCAATTCCTCTTTAGGATCCAGACTCCAGTTTCACTTTGTATCTTAGACTTCAGATCCAATTCCTCTTTAGGATCCAGACTCCAGTTTCACTGTGGATCTTAGATTTCAGATCCAATTCCTCTTTATGATCCAGACTCCAGTTTCACTTTGGATCTTAGACTTCAGATCCAATTCCTCTTTAGGATCCAGACTCCAGTTTCACTTTGGATCTTAGACTTCAGATCCAATTCCTCTTTAGGATCCAGACTCCAATTTCACTTTGGATCTCAGACTTCAGATCCAAATCCATTCTAGGATCTAGATTCCAATTCTTCTTTGGATCTCAGACTCCAGATCCAATCCTATTTTAAGATCCAGAACCCAATTTTATCTCAGATCTCAGATTTTAAATCCATCTTTAGATCCAATTCCATTCCCAATTCTAGATTTCAAATCCAATTCCATTTTTCAGATCTCATCTGAACTCCCTAAATCCATTTCTATTGTTAAATACCATTTGATTATCTTAGATCCATTCCAAACTTAAAAATCCAAAATCAATTCCATCGCAAGTATTCATTTCCTTTTCTAAATTTAAATCTAAAATTCAAAAGTCGATTTTGACTTTGAAACTTCATTTCCTTTTATTTCAAAGCTTCAAGTCATTCTTTCTCATTTATTCTTCCAAATCCTGATTTACTTCAAAAACTTGAACTTCTCTGATCTATCTCAAGCTCTAAGTTAAATTCAATCATTTCTTCATCAAGTTCATCTCAGAATAATTGGAAATTTTCAAAACATCTTTCAAAAGGAGCATACATTCTTGCATTGCACAAGCATGATTCTCTGTGCATTTAGATCTTTAGGATAAATTATTAGATGATATTTAGGCAAAGCAAAAGGCATAGATTCGTTCCTTGGTGCGATTACCCCTGGTAAAGGCGCCAGGAACTGTCGAACCTCGTACCGACGAGCGAATCCCGTCTCTCCATTTTCCCGCAATATTTTAAAAAACGGAGGCGAGTTAAATTTCTAAATGTTTTCAAATTAAGGTCAAGTGAGACCGCGCAAAATAGTTCCTCTTCTCTCTTTCTTCCTTTCTTTTCTCTTCTTTTTCTCTTTTCTGTCTTTTATTTCTCTCCCTTTAAAAAGGAGGAGAATAGAGGCTGGAAAAGGGAAAGAGAAGGAAGAGAGAGAAACCACGAGAGAGGAAAAATTTTGCGATGATCACACCAGCCCACCAAGAGTTGGAGGATTGGAAGCTTCTTCTTGTTGGGCTGGAGGAAGGTGGGCTGAAGAAGATGAAGACGTTGGCTGGGCTGAATGAAAAGGGACAGACAACAGTTGGCTGGGCTAAAGACAGGTGCAGGATGGTGATGTAGCTGGGCTGGAATGGATGAAAAACGCTGGGCTGAAGATGGATGTGCGGCAGTTGGCTGGAGGTGGAAGAACTCCACGCTGAATGGCCCCCCTGCAAAATAGGAAGAAAACCAATTAATCGGCCCTCTCTCGTCTCTCCAGCCTCAATCGGCCAGTTCCTTCTCCTCTCTCCAGCCTCAATCGGCCAGCAACTTCTCCTCTTTCCAGCCTCAATCGGCCAGCTCCTTCTCCTCTTTGATGAATCAATACCCTACCCTTTTTAAAAAAAAATTCCAGCCCCCTTGAAGAAAAACGCACCCCCCCCCCCATTCATGAGGTTCCATTACCTCCTTTTTGAATTTTTTTTGAAATAACTGTTTCAAGAGGGGCGCACCTTATGATTTTTCAAAATTTTGTTTCATTTACCTAGGTTTTAGGTAAAATTAAATTTATTTCTTTAGGGAAATTCGGCTGTGCCATTTAAGGCTGCATCCTTCTAAAAAAAAAAATTATTTAAACAAATCAATAATAAAGAATAAAAAAAATGAATGTTGAAATAAATGAGAGGCTTTTATGGAAATGCCACCTCAATCCACTTTTAAAATCCTTTTGAAAATAAAGTTTTATTTTGTTTTTGCAAGTCTTTTATTTTCAATTGAGGTGCCACATGTATGTGGGCCCACTAACTAAAATAAATAAATAAATAATATTGAGAAATTAAAAAGAAAAATTTGCAAATTGGTGCGATCTCCGAGTGAGTCCCGCTTGAGAATAAGAAACTTACCTGGGAGTCTGAGTATGATGCTAGTTCAAAGGTGGGTCCCACTCCATTTATTTAAAAATATGAGATAAAACATTATTTGTTTTCAAGAATTTGAAAAAATTGGTTTTTTAGGGCAAAAATATGGATAAAATAAATGTAAAAAATTTTGTAAAGAGATTTAAAATCTTTTTGCAAAACGTTTTGAGATAAAATCTTTAAAATCAATATCCAAATATCCAGATTGTTTTCCTTGAGAAAAATTTTTGTAATTCAAAGTCCTGGGGGTAAAATGGGAAAAATTGGTAATTTTGAATACCCAAGGTTTTAAAAATCAATTTGAAAAGGTTTAAAGATCAAATCTGGATTGACAATTTTGAAAATCAGGAGTTCTGGATCTTAAAATGACATGCTGTGCAGTGAAATGATGCAATGTTATGCAATGACATGTTCTATGAAATGTCGCTCTGAGCTCGGACTTGGAAATTTTAGCTTTTTGTCCAAAAAAAGGATTTTGAAATTTTGCAATTTGAAGATGTCTCTGAACCTAAATATAGAAATTTTGAGGCTCAAGAATGAAATTTTAGACTTTCTGCAAGGTCTAAACTCAGAAAATGACCATTTTGCCCTTCATTGATTCCGGAGAACTGAAATGTGCCGATTGAGGGCGATGTCAAGAAGGTGAGTGAAAATTTGGGGTGTTTACACCCTCCTCTCTGCCTCCTGTTACGGCAGAAAAGGGGCTCTTCCCCCTCCTCTCTGTTCCCTCTGTTTGGCAGGGGAGGGGCACAACCCATCCCTGCTTCTGTTACGACAGGGGAGGGGCATGACCCCTCCCTGCTTCAGTTGCGGCAGGGGAGGGATCGAGCACCTCCTCCCTGCTCCTTGTTCCCTATCATGGCAAGGGAGGGGCTGACCCCCCTCCCTGCTTCGTGTTATGACAGGGGAGAGGCTGAGCCCCCTCCCTGCTCTTTGTGTTGGCAGGGGAGGGGTTGAGCCCCCTCCCTGCTTGTTGTTTTGACGAGGGAGGGGGTCGAGCCCCTCCCTGCTCCTTGTTGCGGCAAGGGAGGGGGTCGAGCCCTCCCTGTGCCTCTTCGTTGTTTTTTGGTGGGCCGGGGCAAGCCCCCTCGCTTCACTTTTCCCTGTGCCTTTTCTCTCTTTAGGCAAGGGCATCACCCCTGCCTCTGTTGTTCTTCAGCAGGCAGGGGCAAGCCCCCCTGCCTCCCTCTTTGTATGTCGTCTGGAAAAGGCGAAGCCCCCTACCTCCCCTTCGTTGCTGACAGACAGGGGCTCTGCCCTTGCCTCTCTTCTACTTTTTTAGGCAAGGGCGCAACCCTGCTTGCCCTTGCTTTATGAAGGCAGGGATGCAACCCCCTGCCTCCTCGGAGTCCGCTGACAACAAGTCAGTAGGGGCTCGCTGCCCCTGCTTCTGCTTCTTGCGCTTATAGCAGGTGCGCATGCGCACGATGCCCCTGCCTCTATTTCCCTTACGTTAGGACGATGATAGTGCTTCTGACTTTCTATTTTGGTATTAGCTTGCTAAGATCGTTACTTTTGCAGCTCGTACGACGAATCCCGCTCGCGCTCCATGACCCGAGCCGCCAATCGCGTACATCCGCGAACGATAGCAATCTTGCAACTCTCAAAGGTAGGGGAAGATTGCAGAGAAGACTTGGACAATTGAATTGAGTTCAATTAACTAAAAAGGACAATTAAATAAATATATATGCATATATATATATCATATATATTTATTTGAGTATGCATTTAACTCAAGGACGCGGTTTTGCGATCCTTGTCCTTTACTTTGTCGTTGCGCATCGCGCACAGGTTTTGTGTTGCACTCTTGTTTACAGTTCCTTTACTTTGTCCTTGCGCATCGTGCAAAGGTTCTCCGTTGCACTCCTGCTTCCAGTTTTTACTTGTCGTCGCGCGTTGTGCGAGGGTTTGCATTACACTTCTGCTTACCGCCTTTACTTTGCCGTTGCACCTAGGCTCTTGCTTTTGCATATGTGTTGGTATTGCCTTGCTTTTGCAGATGACGTGCAGGTTCTTGCTCTTTGCGTATGCCTTAAAAGCATCCTCGTGGAGGATGCAAGAGACATCTATCACTCACTCTTGCGATAAGAGTTCAGTTGGGAGCTGGCGATACACCTCCGTTTAAGGAGAGGGATACCTCGCAAGGATCTTGGCTCTTCGTGTGTGCAGTCCTGCAGAGTCGACTTGAGATTTCAGAGAGCTGCGCAAAAGCATCAAAGACTGCTCCAAATCGAAGCATTTGGAAGGATGTGATTGGCTGGTTCTGCTCGCCTTTTTGGCATATCTCGGGTGATCCCGAATTGGGGGTTCGAGCGAACTTCATAGCGGGTGTTCTATTGAGAAACCCGTATCCCGTCTATCGAGGCCGGTATCGAGTCATGCGAGACATGTAGATACCCCGATAGCGGATGTGATTCGAGATAATCACATGCATAATGTTGGCACAAGGTACTGTTGTTTCAAAAGATAGAGTAAAGTTGATAAACTTTACATCTTTGTGAAACACTACTGTTGGGGCTTCTATTGAGGAGCTATACCCCCTTCATCCTAGAGTACTTGTAGTCGTGCATGACACGTCTAGTACTGCGATGATCGGATGAGACGGTCGTGCGACCTCGAACAACGCTAAATGCAAAATGCTGTAATTACATAAATGACCTCACATTCGCCTTCACAGGCAAGATGCTCGAGTTGTTTAAATACCACAGCATAGAATGGGTCGTTAGTTAAGCAACCCCTAACGCACCCGTTCGCTTCTGGTTGTCTGTCAAGGGAGAGGACAGATCAGTACAAAAACTCCAATGGACAGGTTGTTAACAACCACCCCACGGGCAAAGAGCCGCCTCCCCAGTCATTGGAGTTAGGGGATAGGGGCTACACAAGTTAGCTCAACACTTTTGCAGAAGTTGGATGCATCCGTGGCACTGCTTTTCAGCCTCTGGGGAATCCTCTATCGGCTAATGCCGTCCCCTTTGGAGCGGACTCAACTAGCTATTCGGGTTATTGAAAATACATAGAATAACAGACGGCCGAACTAGTCTCAGTTGTTTCTACGTTTTGCCTGCGCGTACCCGCAGGCCAGTAATTATCGAAACATAAGGTGTGTTCACACTGGTCGTGGGTCGTGAGATTCGCTTGCACTACGGATTCACTTGCACTACTGATTCACTTGCACTACTGCTTCACTTGCACTACTGCTTCGCTTGCACTACTAATTCGCTTGCTTGCTCGATAGTTCAGTATGCTACTCGTTGAATTGTGCACGCCTGTCAAGGCGTTACTCTAGTCGGTTAAACTGCTTACGCAGTTCTTTGCGGAGTAATAAGGAGATTCTCATACTAATTAAATGCTTATAATAATAGCATTATACCAGTTGCTACATATTAGCATGTGACTTGCTTTATCCCTTTGTCGAACTGTTTGGTGCTTATTGTAGCGTAGCACTTGTTGGCTTGCATCTCTTATGATTTATGTGATTGCATACAACTCGTAATCTACGAACTGGTGGCAACTAGAATTGATGTGGCCGCTTGTCTTATAAGCTGCTTACATATTATGATATAACTGTTGTCGTATGATTGCTTATGAATGACTTATGATGTAATGGTTTATGCCTTACAATTAATTTAATTACTTGTCGATGGACTGAGCCATTTTATGGTAATTATATATTTTACGAGCATTGTTATGAGTGCTTGTCTTATTCAGTTATTTTGTTTGGCTGACGGATAGAGTTAGTTACCCTTCGCCCATAGAATCAACTGAATTGCCATATCTGTGCATTCTCATGTGTCGTTTACACATGCTTTGAGGGCCTATTTGAGGATTGCAATATTCCTTGTGGCAATCATACGATGCGTAGGATTATATGCTTCTGCGTGGAGTGATACGATGCATATTGTTGATATACATGCTTGTGCCCATATTGTGGCTACTGACATCGAGAGCAGTAAACTGTTCGGAGCAGTCGATTGTATAGATGCGTGTATCCCCGAGTAGGGTGTTTATCGAGCACCTGATCTCCAAACGATTATCTGCGAGGGCGTGTATGATCAAGACCAGGTACCCGACTAGAGTGGTAGATTCTCTGTGAGGATGTACACTGTCCACGAACGGGTAGCTGCAAAGACGGTGAACTCCTGTGAGGAAGTGTATGGTCCAAGACCAGGTATACCATCTAGGACGGAATTCCTTGTGAGGTTATACATTTCCCAGACCAGGTGATCCGGCGTTGATCTTGTTGTTTGTATTAGTGGCTATCGACCCTGAGAGCGGTCATTTGTGTGGATGCATGTATCACAATGATTTTCATTGGATATGGCATTTGTTAGGGACTGATCTCCCAAAGGTTTCGTTGTGAGGTTATACATTTCCCAGATCAGGTGACCCGGCTAGAGTGGGAGATCTCTGTGAGGATGTACATTGTCCACGAACGGGTAGCCGCAAAGACGGTGAACTCCTGTGAGGAAGTGTAGGGTCCAAGATCAGGTATACCCTCTAGGGCGGTAATTCTTTGTCCGGTCGTATATCTCTCAGACCGAACGATCCGACGTGGATCTTATGTTTTTGCTTACCATAAAAAGTTATGGTGAGCTGTGACGATCTTCTGAGATTGTTTGTGATAGCCAACTATGAATTAATAGTTTTGGCTTTCTGTTTTAGCATGATTACATGCTTGACTCAGGTGTGAGAATCAGATCGTTAGCGATTTGAGTTAGTGAGCATGTTTTGGACCTTCTATGGAAGGGTGAGCTTTTCTAAGAAGGTATGATGCCTTAGTGCGTCATAACCGGTGATGGTTAGCCGCGTAAGACTTTGAGAGATGAGGATAGATTAAGGTCGTTCAGGACAAAGCGTTGGTTAGAAGTAGAGAGTGACTAACTATGTCCCGATGGTGATTAGATGCGGAGACCTCGTTCTAGGAACGAGGACAAGCTTGTTGCGTAGTAGTTCACAGCTTACGATCAAATGGATAATATGCTGTGTTGGTCAGTTGCACTACTTACTTGCGTTGAACTGCTTACCGTTTGCACTACTTATGCATTTGCATTGCTTACTCGCTTGCACTACTTACTCGCTCGCACACCTTATTCGCTTGTACTGCTTACGTGTTTGCACTATTTACCTGCTTGCATTGCTTACCTGTTTAACTGCATATCTACTTTAAACTGCGTAACCTACTGAATTAAATGTACTTAATTCAGTTTCTTGTAGTCTCTCTTGTGCACCTACTAGTTTTTTGCGAAACTAACCCATTCTATGGGTACAGGTGATGATTAGGTACACTACGGGCGATGGCGCGATTGCAACATGGCTTCAAGACTTCTTCTTCCTGCTCTTAGCTCGCGTGCTGGACGCTATGGGTTTGTATCAGATTTTCCTTGGGATATCCGAATCTTGTGAGTTTTGGCTCTTTTAGCTAACGTGCCCAAAGTTGTCAGCTTGCCTTATGATTTATCAAAAGCAAAATCTTTCGCTAATTTCATAAAACAACTCTAAAGGAAAGAGATATTTGTAGTCTCTTGCCAGTTTTTCTGAAAAGGTTTGCAAGTTTGAAATTTGGGGTGCTACAACTTGGTATCAGAGCTAAGGGAAGTAAGGATTCTTGACCATTAAGCATCCGCATCGCGCTGTAAGTATACAATTTTTCTTATTTTATAGATGTTTTTAGCGTTGTTAAGCTAAATGACTTGACATGTTATGCTTATGTACCAGCATTGCTGGGTTTTTTGTGAACTACTCATGTTACGCATGAATAATATAGACGTTTTTGACTTCTTTTTCGAGCTTCCTGAGATTTTGATCTTGGGTATTTCCTTGTTTACTCCAAGGATGACAAGGAACTCGAACAAAGATTCAGCTGACGAATGGTCAAATATTAGGAATAATTACCCTGACTCGTATTTTTACTAATGTAGGTCAAGGTAATTTCGCGGACGAAATTCTTTTAAGGAGGGTAGGATGTAATAAACAGAAAAAAAAATTTAAGCTTAGATTCGGGTCGGATCCGGACCCGAAAGGGAGGCACCGCCTCCCGTGTCTTTTGAAGACAGTGAGGTAGGGGTTCAGAGAGAACCCCCGCCCCCCTTCTTCCTCTCTCGATCTCTCTCCCCCTCAGCGCCTTTTCCCCCTCTCGTCTCTCGGTCTCTCTTCCCCGACCTACTCTCTCTCCCTCACTGTCTCTCATTCTCTCTTCCCTTCTCCCTTCGACGCCGCCGCTAATTGCGACCTCCCTCCAGCGCCGTTGCTGCCGGCCATCTCCTTCCCTCTCTGTGTTGCGAAGGCTCCGACGACCCCAGGTACGCTTCCACTTCCCCTCTTATCTCTTCCTTCCGCCTCCTCTTCCACTTCTTCTCGGTGTGGGGTCGACCGACAGGGGTGAAACGCCCTCTGCCGTCGCCTCTCATCGGCAGGGGGTTACCCCCTGCCTTTCTCTAGTCGGCAGGGGGGGGGAGCTGAGCCCCCTATCGTCGGCAGGGGGACTCCCCCCAGCCTGTCTCTCTTTGGGTCGATTGACAGGGGGGCAGAGCCCCCTGTCGTCGCCATTCGCCGCCAGGGGGCTCTGCCCCCTATCACTCACTGTGTCGGCAGGGGGGCTTCGCCCCCAGTCACTCACTGTGTCGGCAGGGGGCTCCGCTCCCCCTATCCCTCTTGTTTTGCCGGCAGGGAGCGAAGCTTCCTGTGTCGGCCCACCCTTTCGACAAGGGCTTCTGCCCCTTGCCTTTTTGTGGGTTTCTCGGCAGGGGCGGAGCCCCTGCCTCTTCGTGGTTCTTTCGGCAGAGGAGGGGCTCGCCTCCCCTCTTCTCTGTTTTTCCTCTGTCAAGGCAGGGGAAGGGCCGAGCCCTCTGTTATCGTCGCAAAATTTTTCGCGTCTTCCCTTCCTTGCATAAGAGAGAGGGAAATGCTTTTGCGATTCAAACTAAACCGGATTTTGGAAATTATTTTGAAATACTCGCCTCCGTTTTGAAAATTGTGGGAAAATCCATGGGATGGGGCTCGACCTGTCGGTACGAGGTTTGACCGTTCCTGCCACCTTTAACAGGGGTAATTGAACCAAGGACCAAAATTGTGCTTGACTTAGTAAAATCATTGAAATTGTGTTCTATCTTAAATGCACAGAGAATTCAGGCATGTGCTATGTAATTTTGTAAAATGCAAGTTGGAAAATATGATGTATGCTTAGAAAATATTTGGAGTTGAAAATTTTTCAGGAAAAGCTGGAAATCAATCTCTCAAGAATCTCAGACGAAGAAGGTTTGAAATCTCGAGAAAGTTTATAAAGATTTGGAAAATCTTGAAGAAGTGAGAATCTCGAGAAAATCTTGAGAAAGTTTATATGGACTTGGAAAACCATGAAGAAATGAGAATTTCAGGAAAATTTTGAGAAAGTTTATAAAGACTTGGAAAACCATGAAGAAATGAGAATTTCAGGAAAATTTTGAGAAAGTTTATAAAGACTTGAAAAACCATGAAGAAATGAGAATCTCAGGAAAACTGAAGGAATTCTTGAGAAAAGATGAATATTTGAAAAGGAAAACACTTGTCAGGAAAACTCGAACTTTGAGATTTTTCTTAGGAAAATGAGGGAAAATCTACATGAAAACTCATTGGAGAAGGAAATTCAGAACTTAGGAAATTGAAATCCTGAAAATATTGTCCTTGAAATATCTGAAAATCGATTTTTGATTCTTGAGAAAGATGAAAATTCCTTTTGAAAATAGATCTTAAGAAAATAACTTTTTAGGGAAAATCACGGGAAAACTTTGATTTGGGAAATCCAACTCCGAATATCATCATAGTTTCTTGAGAAATATATTTCCATGAAGTGAAAATTTCTTGAGAAAATCATAAGAAAAACAAATGATGCAGATGATTTGAATGAATGAATGCACTTTGAAAAGATTTCTGAAAAATTTGTTGAAAAAAATGTGGATTAAGTCAAAGTAAATCCTTCACATATTCTGACTGTTGCCATGAATATGTTCAGAGTTTACTTGAGTTAATTCATAATATTTTGAAAATTTAGAAATATGATGTGCATTTTCAAGATAGCCTAAGAGTATAGGCTCAATGTAACTGGTAGAAAGATGATGGATCTAGGTCTCGTCCATATTCCGACTAGGGCCGTAAATATGGATTCCACCGAGTTCATCAACTCTCTAAGAGTTGGTGCACGTGCCATTCGTGTTCATCCACGGTGAATTTTGAAAATTTGAGATATATGCATCATAGAATCAGGATATTACTGAAATCAAACTATATGAGATGCAACCTAATCTAAGCAGTAAAAGTAAATATTATTCCAAATTTGATTATTACATCTCTGACATAAATCAAAATAAATGAAATACATAGTTTAGAAAGAATCAGCATCCTCCAAATTTTCCTGCAAAATGAAAATTAGTACAAGATAACCAAGAAAATGGGTATATATAATATATACAACAAAGAGAGGTATATACATATAAAAAATTGCTAAAATTGGTGCTACATGATATGTAACAATGGAAGTGTATTTACATGAGAAATTAGATACACGGAGGCTCATATATGTAAATAAGTGCACATGAAGGGATATATATACATATAATGAGAAAATATACATATTAATAGAAATTTCATATAATGGGTAAAATCAGAAAATATAGGTATATATAGTTTCTGTAGGTGATTTTACACAGCCATATTTCCCAAATTACAAGATAATTTTCGATAAAAATGGATATGGAGCTTCCCTATATATCAATAACAAAGCTTGTAAAAGATGGTTAAGAGATCATGAACGGATATGGATATATCTGTTCATGAAGGTGGCTGTTTATCATGACTGCACTCCTGCAGCAGAAAAGATGAATATAACATATACAATGCAGTGGAAGGAACATGGGTAGCGACAAGACCAAATGCAAAGGTATAACCTGTGGCAAGGCTACTATGACATGGTTGTTAGCTACCGTAGAGTGTGTAAACACCAACCATCGACATAATCTGCGGGTAGTGTAAAGGTCTGATGGAGTTCAACTGACTATTAACCTAGCAGCCATATACTAGTTTTTAATAACTTAGGAATCAGGGTGTTAACAAGGGCACACCCTCTTATTGTTACAGGTTTTGGCAACAGCTGTACATAGGAGTTACAAGTTACAAATGATACAGAGATGAGACGAAGATAAGAGTAATACAACAAAACTAGAATGTGTACATTGAGTTGTACCATTCTGGTAGTGGCAATAAGCCTGTGAAATGAAAGGGGTCAAGTTAGAAAAATGGGTAAAGATGGGTAAAAGAAAACTATGAATTGGAATAGAGATTCTTTCAATGGATTTTTTTTTAATCAACTGTCCTTTTCTCATAACAAAACTCAAAGTCTCGCAACAATTATGGGAAAGAAGAAAGCAAACTATCACAACTGGGAAAGCTACACTCTCATTGCAACCACTATTTAGCACAATTAGAAGCTTAAAAACTAATTCATTATTGAGATGGAAAAGAAAACAAGGAAAGACATGCTTGAAGTTGAAGAGACAAACCAGGAATGATCGAAATTCATTCTTCATGTCTGCAATGCCACTAAGAATCTCTATCTGTTGAACGTGATTAAGTTTGTTAAGAAAATTAAGTTCAGCACCCTCTTGCTGCTGTAAATTCTCTGCTCTCTTCTGCTTTGCCACCTTCTCATATTCCTCCATTGAGTCCTCTTTGTCAATGAAATAAATAATACCTTTTTTGGTGTATAACTCCTTACAAGTCATACATTGGCTGAGACAATCCCTCCAGGCCTTTGAAAGGAACATTGGTTTCTTCTCCAGAATAGATGATGTCCGATGTAGGTCAATCCCAAGAATGCAAGTCGTACCATTGGCAGGAGTTTCATGCAATGTATTTTCTTGGTCCAGGACACTGCTTTTCTCTGAATTTCCTTCGTCCTGAATAGTGTTCTTCCTCAATCCAGCAACAGATACAACATCATTTGCAACACAATCAAATTTTGGATTTTCAGGAGAACTATCCTTATCAGGAACCGCATAAGATGAAGATTCATTTTGGATTCCCACACCCTTACTACCAGATAGTGCCCATTCTTGTTAATAGATACGCTAAAGTGATAGGGAGTCAAACCAATTGGATTTTGAATCCAAACTAGATCAAATGGATCCAGTATCTGGATTCGGGTACGACGAACAGATTCGGATCCTGAATGGATTTGAACCCCAATTAGAATCCAATTGGGTCTTAATGGATCCAAATATGGTTGAATCTCGTTCAAGATCCAAATATCTAGTTAGAAAATGCACCAGATCTAAAATATATCTTTGAGCCAACTCGTATTTAAGATTCGTCGAAAACCCTTTTCATATATAAATAAATTAATAAAGATGCCATATACACTTAAAAGAAATGGACGGCGAACAAAGAGCAACAAGTGACAGAGTAGCAATGTGGTGGGGCGCACTACCAGAAGAGGGGACGTCCTAAGTTCAAAGCCTTGGAGTAAGGAAAAAAAAAACGTGTGAAAGCATTCTTTTTAAGGATTTTGGAATAACTTTGGAAGGAGATAAATGAAATAGTGTTGCAAGGTTATGCAATGAAACAGGCCGTGGTGCAGTGGTCAGGGTGGTTGTCTCTTAGGGAGAAGAACCCGTTTCAAATCCCCTTGGGTGCTAGTGTCTTTTTGAAAACCATTTAAAAAAAAAATAACTCCTCATTAAAGTGGCTTTAATAAAAAAGCGCATTTTTTTTAAAGAAATGAGGGCTGGACGATTTTCCTAAAGGGGAAAAGCCAACCGTCCAGCATGGGGAAGCCTCCCTTCCATTTTTTTTGAAATGGGAGTTTCAAGAATAGGTATTAATGTGGACATCCGTTTTGAGGAGGGCCATAATGTAGAAACATTTTTTTTTTGAAGATGCTACAAGATCGAGGTGCCTTGATGGCTCCTGTCCTTTCCTCTCTCAAGCTCTTTTCTCTCTCAAGTTTCCCAGCCAGCCATGGGATTTTCTTTTTTTTCTTTTCGTTGCTCGGCCACCATAGATCCCGGCGAAAAGCTTGAACGGGGAAACCGGATGTCCGCGAGGAAGAGGAACATCTTATATACCTTAGGATTTGCGTCCTTATGAGGTAGGAGCATAATCTCCTTATATGTGTGCACGGTGCCATGGGGCATCTATATGTAATAGATTATCCGGACATAGGCACAATGATACACATAAAGTTTTTCTTTTTGTCTGCGTACATGGGTGAAATGGTGTATAAAGCTTTTGAAATCAATCTGCATATTTTCTGCAGGTGTAATTCTAAATCCATGTATTCATGTTGATCATAGTGTTTTCTGCATTGATTTTTCCAACTTTGCATATACCAAAAGACTAGTTATAAACCTGTATAATGTCTCTACTAACGGTGTGATAAAATATGCATTTTTGCTGATTGTGCATATATATATAAAAAAAAATTTATTATAATCATGTATGCTTACTGTAGGGTGATTACCGTTTCATCCAGTAGTTCATTTTGAGCCTGTATAAGTGTGAAATCCAGTTGCAAAATCCTGGACCATATAGTGATTGGCGTGTATCACACAAGTTATTTGGATCTGTTATCATACAACACTTCTATTGTATTTCAATTTTTTTTTCAAAACGATATGTCTTGAAATGAAAAAAAAAGTAAGAAGAAGTATATACATATAGATTTGGGTTGATCAGATGATTATTGATTACATGATCGGTTCACATAGTTAATTTTACTATGTTCTTGTATGAATCAAATCAGATTTCATGCCTATGACCAATCTGTTATTTATTTCATATAGCTGAAAAAAAAAAGTATTTAGTTTTGAGTTGAACACATTAAAGGTTTCCAAACGGTTACTATAAATTTTAGTTATTTGATAAATAGTCCTTTTGATTCATTAGAGGTATCCTATGACAAAGTCTAGTGACAATATATTGATTTTTTCATTATAAGCACACTATACAATCTTGAGATTGCCTATCTAATTTTGATTGGAAAGACACACTGTGATTTTTATAGATAGTCTTGCGTATTTCTTGGATTAGATGCAACTTATATACATGTAGAGTGATATGTACAAAATAAAAATAAAAATGAATGTCCAGATTAGTAACGTTGGGGGTTTAATCAAAAGCATAGTAGATACATGAAGCATTGAAATAGGGTTCAATACATAAACAAACTACTCAGTATATGCAAAATATCAAAGTGAAATTTCCAATTTATTTTGCCCAGACCCCAAAGTGTTTCACGGTTAGTGAAAAGAGCCACCCGGTTAAACCAACATCATATGAAATGAATTCACTCATTTCTGCCCAAAAGACTAATATGTACATGTGTAAGTTTCTGTTATAAAAAAAAAAATCTCAGACCTGACCCTAGTGGTCGGCCTGACTGATCAGGGTTCAGCAGACCCGGGCCTATGGCTGTAGCCGTGGCATGGATGCTGAATACTGTTTGGGGAACTCAATTATGGTGGCCTAAGAACGTAACAGATGGGAAATTTTTGTATCGCAACAAGTTGAGGTTGCAGTCTATATCTGGTTCAACGGTGCAAATTTCAGCAAGTCCTCTCACGCCCTGCTGCGAGATGGTGGCTGGAACCTTATCACAGCAGCCACGGTGGATCACACCGGTCTGCGAACCTCCACTTAGACAATGCAAATTCTGGTATGGATTCCACCAATTAGAATTAAAATAGTTAAGCTGGTGGCTGCCACAACCACTACTCAACCTCTTAGCCCTGGAAGGCCTTGATGGTGGCCACTCGTTGATGAGGAGTGTCGGTAAGGTACGTCTCCTTACATTGAGAATGGCAGGTGAGCGCCATTTTGCGATTGTTACATAACCTTAAATAAATCCTTGGGATACGCATCAACATACCCTTATGGAGGAATATTTATGACAACAATTAGTAGTTAGAAACTCCTACAAAAGAAAGGCAATTGACAATACACGTCTCCTTGTGGTGACAACTTGTAAGGTTAAAACTAAATGGTAAGTTGAATAAATGGTGAGGTCTTCGAACCGGTTTGAAAGGAGGAATATATATATATATATATATACATATATTGAATGAACTCGTTATTTGCTTCTCATGTTAAGAGTATGCACACTAAACACAAATGCTCATAATAGTGATAGTATGTCGAAGATTTTAAATTTGCACCTTCCATTGGTAAAATTATTTGAAATGAGTCATTCTATTCAGTAAATCCATGAAATGCAAGAGTTTCCTTGGTTTTGCCATCAGTCATGGGAATAAGTGTACACCAGCATATTTTTGTAAAAAGTTGCATACCTTATCATGTGTGCACTAAATGAATAAAGTAGCCTTGTTGAACTATGTGAAATACTTGAAATGATAATTGTAGTGGTCACTTCTCATATAAATGATGTATGTCTCGCACAAAGAGGATATGATTGGATCTCATTCATAGACCACAATTTTTGCCAACTGTTTATTCTAAATAATTTATACTCGGATGGAAATTTAGAGTCTTGCTAGAGCTCAGAAATGAACCTGTGGTTCTGAAGAACCTTTGTAGTGCCATATAAGCACTTGTGAAAAGTTATACTTAAGACACGCCATGTGAGTGCATGATCAGTGGGGTATGAAACATACACCCTAGCTCAAAAATGAAATTTTAAATACTGAAAGTATTAGTACTCGACTCAGAGTTGAGCCAAAAACTTTAAGAAAGTATGGTTGGTGCCTATTGGGCACTGATTTAGTATGTGCATACACTGAGATCACCCTGAGTGTGGATTTGGGAATTTTGAAAATCCCTTAAGGTGCAATGACTCGTACTAAGAAATAAACAAATTATAATATATGCACATATAACTTAAATGAGGGATTCTAGGTATACTTGAAAAATAGTATATGTTACCAATTTCTATTTGGGAATTCTGGGTATACCTGAAAGAGGGTATATGTTACTGGATTTTCCTCAAAGTTTTGGATACACCTGAAAGACGATGTATGTTACTGAATCCAAACAAACAAGAATGAAAAATATGAACATATAAAATAAATATGGGATTCTGGGTATACCTAAAATGGTATATGTTACTGGTTTCCCGGGATACTTGGTATACCTGACAACGGTATATGTTACTGGTTTCCCAGGGCTCTGGGTACACCCGAAAGCTGGTGTATGTTACTGGACCCATGGTCTACCTTGGAGAGGGTAGATGGTACAAACTTCGTGGGACATTTTAGTTTTGTGAGAGCGAGATGTCTCACTCGGTCCCCAGTCCTCGGAGTTAAGGGACCAGGACTACCAATTCGTCCTAGGTGGTAGATCCAAGTCTTCTGCAGAAGTATAGGGTGCATCCTAATTCTAGTTCTAGCCATTGGGGAGTACTCTCTCGGTCGTGAACCGTCCCCTTTAGATATCCGTACGGCTAGTCATATGGGTTATAAAATAATAAACCCCCGTGTGGTCTTGGTCCGCTACGATGTCGAATGCCTGTGTGTACCCACAGGGTAATTAACAAGATGAAACATAAAGTTAGTGCATTAAGAAAAATCTTCAAGTAGTTGCATACTGCTTGATGTTGAAATTGTTGGAGTAAGTCCTATAGAGAATGATTCAAATTGGTTTTCCTTTACACGAAAACTGTGATAACTTATGAACAATGTGTTGAATAGTGATATTTATGCTTTATGCACACTTTACATGAAATGCTTTAGTTAAGTCAGGTGTACATTCACATTAGTTTAAAAGTTATTACTTAAATGAATATGGTTTATGCATATGATGGATCATGCTTTGATGTTGATGGAATATATCATGAAATGCTTGACTTTATTGACCTGTACATTTATCAATTGTTAAATGGTTATTAGTTCTATCCAAACTTGTTGCACATATACTTGTACACATGACACTGTGTACATTCATATGGATATTATGCTTCTTACTCAGACGTGGTAGTCTGACTCTTTCTGAATTAATGTTTTTCAGGAAACTGTTTGACGAGCAATTGTGGTCGTCGCTGCGGACAGTGCTATGTGACCATATCTTCTTCGGATGTCCTGAGGATTTCTGACTTGTAATAAATCATCAAGTTGTAAAGGATAACTTGTAGTATTTCAATGCAAGCATTTATTTTACTTAAATGCCTTGAGTTCGTGCTATTACTTGTAACCCGCCCAAATAATTTGAATAAGGATTTAATAAAGTTTTCCGCTGTTGTTTAGAAAAAAAATTTTATTCCAAAATTTTCAAGTTAAATATTTGGAGCGTTACAACCCAAATGGATGGAGGGTAAAGTTTCAAGAAAGAACAAGTGAGTGCACAATCTTGACATATGAAATCTACATACGAAGGCTCTCCTTCATCATCCCTAGGTATCTTGTAGATCCCCTACACCCAACGGTTTTGTAAATAGCAGTAAGAGGGTGCTTCTTTGCTGCTGGGATGAAGGAGACTGTAGAAAGGAATCGACTAGGTCTCCTATAACCAGCAATGAAGAGGCCTGATCCTCTTCTATTGGGCTGAAGGGAATGAGCAGCAGCCTGATTGATCCTCTGTACCCTACGAAATGCCACCCAGCCCACCAAGAGTTGGAGGATTGGAAGCTTCTTCTCACTGGGCTGGAGGAAGGTGGGCTGAAGAAGATGAAGACGTTGGTTGGGCTGAATGAAAAGGGACAGACATCAGTTGGCTAGGCTAAAGACAGGTGCAGGATGGTGATGTAGCTGGGCTGGAATGGATGAAAAACGCTGGGCTGAAGATGGATGTGCGGCAGTTGGTTGGAGGTGGAAGAACTCCACGCTGAATGCCCCCCTTGCAAAACAGGAAAAGAACCAATTAATCGACCCTCTCTCCTCTCTCCAGCCTCAATCGGCCAGCTCCTTCTCCTCTTTGATGAATCAATAGCCTTCCCTTTTTAAAAAAAAAATCCAGCCCCCTTGAAGAAAAACGCAGCCCCCCCCATTCATGAGGTTCTGTTACCTCCTTTTTGATTTTTTTTTGAAATAACTGTTTCAAGAGGGGCGCACCTTATGATTTTTCAAAATTTTGTTTCATTTACCTAGGTTTTAGGTAAAATTAAATTTATTTCTTTAGGGAAATTTGGTTGTGCCATTTAAGGCTGCATCCTTCTAAAAAAAAAATTTATTTAAAAAAATCAATAAAAAGGAATAAAAAAAATGAATGTTGAAATAAATGAGAGGCTTTTATGGAAATGCCACCTCAATCCACTTTTAAAATCCTTTTGAAAATAAAGTTTTGTTTTGTTTTTGCAAGTCTTTTATTTTCAATTGGGGTGCCACATGTGTATGGGCCCACTAAGTAAAAAAATAAATAAATAATATTGAGAAATTAAAAAGAAAAATTTGCAAATTGGTGCGATCTCCGGGTGGGTCCCGCTTGAGAATAAGAAACTTACCTGGGAGTCTGAGTATGATGCTAGTTCAAATGTGGGTCCCGCTCCATTTATTTGAAAATATGAGATAAAACATTATTTGTTTTCAAGAATTTGAAAAAATTGGTTTTTCAGGGCAAAAATATGGATAAAATAAATGTAAAAAATTTTGTAAAGAGATTTAAAATCTTTTTGCAAAAAGTTTTGAGATAAAATCTTTAAAATCAATATCCAAATATTCAGATTATTTTCCTTGAGAAAACTTTTTGTAATTCAAAGTCCTTAGGGTAAAATAGGAAAAATTGGTAATTTTGAATACCCAGGGTTTTAAAAATCAATTTGAAAAAGTTTAAAGATCAAATCTGGATTGACAATTTTGAAAATCAGGAGTTCTGAATCTCAAAATGACATGCTGTGCAGTGAAATGATGCAATGCTATGCAAAGACATGTTCTATGAAATGTCACTCTAAGCTCGGACTTGGAAATTTTAGCTTTTTGTCCAGAAAAAGGATTTTGAAATTTTGCAATTTGAAGATGTCTTTGAACCTAAATATAGAAATTTTGAGGCTCAAGAATGAAATTTTAGACTTTTTGCAAGGTCTAAACTCAGAAAATGACCATTTTGCCCTTCATTGATTCCGGAGAACTGAAATGTGCCGATTGAGGGCGATGTCAAGAAGGTGAGTGAAAATTTGGGGTGTTTACAGATGCCCCTCTTTGCTACTAAGCCGGCTTATGGTCGAGCTTAGTGGCAAAGAAAAACACTACAAATTTGAGCTATATATATAAAATGCCCCAGTTTAGAAAGATCTGACTGGGTATGAAGAAATTAGCCAGAGGAAAATGGTAGATATGAAATGAAGAAATAAAGAGGAAATAGATTTGCTCTGAGAGAGCGAATTTCAGGTTTTTGCCCTTAACCTAGATGGGACAGAAATACCTCGCGTGGAACGAAGTTCAGGTTTTAACACTTGACCTGATTGGGGAATGAAATATCTCATTGAAATGAGATTCAGGTTTATACACTTAACCTGATCGGGTGGAATACCTCTTTGAATGAGGCTCAGGTTTGTACCCTTATCCTGATCGGGCGGGAAAATGGAATGGTATGATGGAACCTTTGGATTTTGCACAGTAAATCCGACAAGGGTTTTGCAAAAGGAAGGAAAATGGGATCCCTAAAGCTTGAAAAGGGGTTGATTTTGGGTGTCTCATTGCTGAGACTAAATAGCTTTTGAAATTGCCTTTTGCGAGAAATGATTGTTGGTTCGACCTCAAACCGAAATGGGACTGTCTATGGTGGGACAATGGGGACACAGGGAAGTGTGCAAATCTGAGAACTCGCTCTCAAAGAAGGGAAGGAATCAAGTCCTTAAGAGGGATTTAAAATTGGTGTCGGGATATATCAAAGACGGATATCAAGCTCTCACTTCACGACAGGATAGCTAGAAAATATTGTCAAAATGTTGAGAATTTTGTTGTTGATTCAAAGTATTTGAAAATGATGCACATTGTTGCAAAGATATTCCTTCTTTTCTACCTGAAGCATTACCTCCAAACGAGATTCACTTCGTAGAATCAAGATTTAGCATCCAAATTGCTTGCGATTGACCTTCTTCCAGGAGGTTATTAATTTCCTTGATATGAACAAGAAAGAGAATTTGATATTATGAAAGCAGTTGATGAAAGAATATTGATAATAGAATTTCACCAATTTAAAGAGGATTCTTGATAAATTTGGTAGTTTGATATCTTGGGAGCTTCTCTCATGATAATCTTGCTGCACTCTTTTGGCTCTCTTGGGTTTTTGCTACATTCTCCTTCATTTTGGAGATGTTCTGACTTTCTCTCTCTCTTTTTCCTCTCTTGCTCTCTTTTGGGAAGGGTATGTCACAAACTCCTTCAACTTGGAGATGTTTCGGTCCTTCTTTGACGATATTGGCTCATGGGTGTTATCGTCGCGAAATTTTTCCCCGTCTTCCCTTCCTTGCGGAAGAGAGAGAGGGAAATGCTTTCGCGCTTCAAACTTGACCGGATTTTGGAAAAATGTTTAGAAATACTCGCCTCCGTTTTGAAAATTGCGGGAAAATTCATGGGATGGGGCTCGACCTGTCGGTACGAGGTTCGACTGTTCCTGACGCCTTTAACAGGGGTAATCGAACCAAGGACCAAAACTATGCTTGACTTAGTTAAATCATCAAAATCGTGTTCTATCCTATATGCACAGAGAATTCAGGCATGTGCTCTGAGATTTTGAAAAGTGCAGCTTGGGAAAACATGATGTATGTTTGGAAAATATTTGGAGTTGAAAAGAATCTCTCAAGAAAAAGATGAAAGTCAATTTCTCAGGAAAATCAGATGAAAAAGGTTTTTTAAATCACGGGAAAGTTCATAAAGATGTGGGAAAATCAGGAAGAGTTGAAAATTCTGAGAAAATAGAAGTGATTCTTGAGAAAAAGGTGAACATTTGAAAAAGGGAAACACTTCTCAGGAAAACTATGACTTTGAGAATTTTCTTAGGAAAATGATGGAAACTTTACAGGAAAATTCATTGGAGAAGAAAACTGAACTTGGGAAATTGAAATCCTGGGAATCTTACCCTTGAAATACTTGGAAATCTATTTTGATCTTTGGGAAAGGTTGGAAAACTCCTTTTGAAAATCTTAAGAAAATAATATTTTCCAAGGAAAATCGAGAGAAACTTTGATCTTGGAAATCCAACTTAGAAGTTTCTATGGAAAACTGTGAAAACTTGACTTGGGAAAATCGGTTTTGGAAAATACTCAGAGTTTCTTGAGAAATCAATTTCTTTGAGAATGAAGTTTTCTTAAGAAAATCATGGGAAAATCAATGATTTCATGATGCAAATGATATGAGTGAATGAATGCACTTTGAAAGATTTTCTAAGAAATTTGTTGGAAAATGTGCATTAAGTCAAAATAAATCCTTCACATATTCTGACTGTAGCCATGAACATGTTCAGAGTTTAATTGATTTAATGCACAATATTTTGCAAAATTGGAAATATGATGTGCATTTTAAGATAGCCTAAGAGTGTAGGCTCAATGTGACTGGTAGAGAGATGATGGATCTGGGTCTCGTCCATATTTCAACTAGGGTCGTAAATATGGACTCCACCGAGTTCATTAACTCCCTAAGAGTTGGTGCACGTGCCATTCGTGTACATCCATAGTGCTTTTGAAATAAAATGCATGAATCACAAAATCAAGATATTACATAAATCAAACTACATGATATGCATCCTAATCTAAGCAGTAAAAGTAAATATTATTCCAAATTTGATTATTACATTTGGACATAAAGCAAAATAAAAAAAATTACAAAATTAAAGGAGTCTGCCTTCTCGAGATTTTTCCTGCAAAAGTGGATCGAAAAAAAAAAAGAAAAAAAAAACGCATATACAAGAGATTGGAATTTTACACCTATGGATTGTTATACCTGAACTATAATGAAAATATACATGCTAATGAGAATATAATATCTAAAGGAGGAATGAGATGCACTGCTCAAGTTAACGAGAATTTTCATACATCTAGCCCATATACCATGCTTATTCGAACTAAAGGAGGAATAAAATTGGCTGAATGTTAGATGCCTATACTTTATGAGGGAAAGCCTAAGAGGGTACATACAGGCTCTCCTAAATGAATGCATGCCCTGTTGGAAAATGGATAAGTGGCAAAAAAAAATAGATGCATATCTGTGGTAGCAGTCTATATGATCAAACTCTAATGCTCTTGCAGAGATATTCGGCATATAATAAATGTATACATTGATGTATGTACCAAGATTGGGATGCCTATGTTGTAACCAAGACAAACTCAAGTTATGACATTTTAATATGGCTAATATTCTTATCGGGACTCACATCCTCCCATGCTTGTGACACTCTCGAAATATCACTCATTTTATATTCATGATCCGGCACTAATTGCAACACTCATACTATATGAGTTACTATAAATCTATACAGTGAACTAATATTATCCCTTAGTTATGCTGGAAGTGCCTAAAAAAAAAAAACAATTGTCAAGATATATGAATGCATTGAATGACAGGCAGGTGAATGCTTCAGAACAGGTATTGGGCGAGTGCAGAGTGTATAGAAACTCATGCAATAGATATGCTAAACACGGATAATAGGCTACCCTGGTTCAAGGAGAAAATACACGACATCTATTGTAAAAAAAAAAAAAGGGGAATAAAGTTGATTTCATCTACTAGTCGTACAGAACTTTCATTCCAAGCCATGACTGATATGGTCAGTCCCATATCTTCATCAGATAAAAAAAAGTAATCTCAACCAGGCTAATGAAAGCCATGATAAAAACTGTAACCTGTAACTTTACATAACAGAACTGCAGAAGTAAGACATGACGGGCTCATAAGGAGATGTGCCAATGTTAGGGGCAAAATGTATAAACTCTTGAGTTTGACAGCTAATGCTATGCAAGTGAAAGCAGTAACAGAAGAAAAAAAACAATTTTGAATGGATAGTTATTAATACTTAAACTCTGGATATTAACGTATGGTCTAAAGGCTCATATGGATGGGTTAAAATGCTTTATCAAATTGGAAATCCCATCCATTTGAGTAAGCAAATAAGCTACTTTATCTGAATAGCCATCTTCAGTGAATCAGATTCCAACAACAAATATCGTAGCAAACATGATCCCATACAGCAGATGACAATCCCCTTTAACAGAAATAGTTACATATAATGCTGCAATTGATCTGATATGAAAGGAAGAAAATGGTTGAGGAAATCACCGATGACACAAAACAAATTTTTTTTGTTCTTCATCTAGCTGGTAACGATGTACCTGTACTACACTAGCTACTACTAAAAGAAAAACTGGAAATAATTCCTCTGTATATATTCCTATGAGCACAGCAAGAACATAAATGATAAAAGGGTGATATTAGATACATTGACAGGGTAGTCCACCAGAAAGCAAATGGGATTTACCACAGGTAAAATAAAAATATATATAGTGCTCTGGTTAAGAACACAATTCACTGTATGATCAGCCTTGTTGGCTATCACTTTACTCCACTAGATGCAGACATTTTAACGAAAATCAGATAAATCTGTGAAAACCAATGCCATACTGAAAAAAAAAACTCATTTTAATAAGAAAATCATACGATGATGAGAAGGTTGGTTCCATTAACACTTGAAATCTTAGTTGTTGCGCCTGTAGAAGACTAAAAAAAATGGAATTTACTGAGAAAGAAGAAAGGAAATCTTTTTAGGTAAGGGCAAGTCTTGGGTATGTAACAGGGGAGTTAACTATGCATATGAAAATTTTGGGTAGAAATGAAGAGTTATTTTGAAATATTTATAATGCCGTAATGAATCATGTAGGAATTTTGAAGGAACACGATGATTCGATGAAACCATATTCTTAAGACTGAATTGAGAATGCCATTGAGAGGCATTATCATTCCTTGACATATCGACTAAACCACAAGGTAAATCACATCATCCATTTGAGATGGTTTTACCACACATACGACCTGGAGCGGATATCGGCTTCCTGCAGGTTCAAAAACAAAAAAAAAATGAGAGAGAAGCCTTTACCTGGACACAGAGGAGGTTGAAGAAGTGTTGCTTGCAGGGTGAGCTGAATCTTCTGCTGGCTCGATTGAAGATGGATGGTCTTCTCTTTTGCTGGAAGGAAAGAGGCAACGTGATGCAGGGGGGGTTTCCAGCAAACAATAGGAGCAAAGTAAGAGGTGCAGTCGGCTTTCTGTTGGTGATGGGGTGAAGGAGATGAGAGCCGGCTATTCGTTGAGCGAGAAATATCTCCGGTTAAGGGAAAATCCGATGCCCTTTGCTGGACTGCCCTCTTTTCTTTAATAGCCGATGCTTCAAAACCCCTCCTTTTTCTCCCCTTTAGCCGATCTTGATAACTTTTGAAACCAACTTTTAAAAAAATTTGAAATCCTTTTGAGAAAGGGGGCTCGCCGATTTGAGAGGGGGCGACTCCTATTCTTAAGCTGGTATTTGAAACTTAGGTAAACTGGGGGTTTTACGGTGGCGCCCTTTGGGGTTAAAAAAAAAATGAAATGAGAGTAATAGGAGAAATAATTTTTTTATTTTTTTTTTAAGGTGGTGCCACCTCTACTGAAAAATTATTTCTTTTTGGCAAAGAATCTTAGTGGGGCGCCACCTATGTGGGCCCACTAATTATTTTATTGAGTTAAAAACAAGGTTTTATAAATCGGTGCCACTTTCGAATGGGCACTATTTTGGAAATAAGAGAAAATTTTGAGAATTTGAGTGTGACACCACCTCGAGGCGAGTCCCACGTCCTTTATTTGAAATAAGAGCCAAATGAGATATTTTGGAATTTTCACAATAATAGGCTAGTTTAGAAAGCATGAAGTGGATTGTGGTTTGATTTTAAAACTTAAAAAAATGGTTCTTCAGGGCAAAATTTTGAAAGTAGGGAAATTCGGAGCCTTTTTGTAAAAATTTGAAATAAGGTCTTATGCACTTTGAAATTGTGTCCCCCTCTTTTCAACTGACAAAATTTTGAAAATGTCAAAACCATCCAGATTGTTTTCTTGAGAAAACTTTTCGTAATTCGGGGTCCTGGGGGTAAAATGGGAAGAATTGATAATTTTGAAAATCCAAGGTTTTAAAATCTATTTTAAAAAGTTTAGAAATCAAATCTGGATTGACAATTTTGAAAATCAGGAGTTGCGGATCTCGAAATGACATGCTGTGCAGTGAAATGATATGAGATGTTCATGCAATGCTATGCAAAGACAGGTTCTACAAGATTGCCACTCTGAATTTGAATTTGAAAATTCTGACTTCTGGTTAAGCATGAGATTTTGAGGATTTGCAATTTAAAGGTGTCTCTGAGTCTAAATAGAGAAGTTTTGAGACTCGAGAATGGAATTTAGGACTTTCTGCAAGGTTCAATCTTGGAAAATGACCATTTTACCCTTCATTGGTTCCGGAGAACCGAAATGTGATGATTGGTGGAAATGTCAAGGAAGTGAGTGAAAATTTGGGGTGTTTACAGATGCCCCTCTTTGCTACTAAGCCGACTTGTGGCCGAGCTTAGTGGCAAAGAAAAACACACCAAATTTGGGCTATAAAAAAATGCCCCAGTTAGAAGGATCTGACTGGGTGTGGAGATATTAGCTCGAGGAAAATGGTAGATATGAAATGGAGAATGAAGAGAAAAGACTCACTCTGTGAGAGTGAAATTCAAGTTTATGCCCTTAACCTGGATGGGACAGAAATACCTCGTATGGAACAAAGCTCGGGTTTTAACCCTTGACTTGATTGGGACGGAAAACGGAATACCTCACCAAATGAGGCTCAGGTTTATACCCTTATCCTGATCGGGGGGAAGATGGAATACTTCTTTGAATGAGGCTCAGGTTTGTACCCTTATCCTGATCGGGCGGAAAATGAAATACCTCTTTGAATGAGGCTCAGGTTTGTACCCTTATCCTGATCGGGCAGAAAATGAAATACCTCATCGAATGAGGCTCAGGTTTGTACCCTTACCCTGATTGGGCGGAAAATGGAATGCAATCCTCGAAGAAAGAGACCATGATGGAACATTCGGATTTTGCACAGTAAATCCGACAGGGGTTTTGCAAAAGGAAGGAAAATGGGGTCCCTAAAGCTTGAAAAGGGATTGATTTCGGGCGTCTCATTGCTGAGACTAAATAGCTTTTGAAATTGCCTTTTGCGGGAAATGATTGGTGGTTCGACCTCAAATCAAAATGGGACTGTCTATGGTGGGACAGTGGGGACACAGGGAAGTGTGCAAATCTGAGAGTTCATGCTCTCAAAGAAGGGAATGAATCAAGTCCTTAAGAGGGATTTAAAATTGGTGTCAGGATGCATAAAAAATGGACATCAAGCTCTCACTTCACGTCGGGATAGCTAGAAAATATTGTCAAAATGTTGGAAATTTTGCTGTTGATTCAAAATTTTTGAAAATGTTGCACATTGTTGCAAAGATATTCTTTCTTTTCTACCCAAAGCATTACCTACAAACAAGGTTCACTTCGTAGAATCGAGACTTGAAATCCAAATTGCTTGCGATTGACCTTCTTCAAGGATGCTATCAATTTCCTTGATATGAGCAGGAAAGAGAATTTGATATTATGAAAGCAATTGATGAAAGAGTATTGATAATAGAATTTCACAAATTTAAAGAGAATTCTGGATAGATCTGGCAGTTTGATATCCTGAAGCTTCTCTCATGATAATCTTTCTGCACTCTTTTGGCTCTCTGGTGTTTTGCTACATTCTCCTTCATTTTGGAGATGTTCTGACTCTTTTTCTCTCTTTCTTTTTTCTCTCTTGCTCTCTTTTTGGGGAAGGGTACGTCACAAACTCCTTCAACTTGGAGATGTTTCGATCCTTCTTTGATGATATTGGCTCATGGGTTATGTTGATGATATTGGCTCATTGGCTGGAAGATCTTTGGATGATAGCTGAAATTAAATACCTTTTAAGGATTGTCGAGAGGTTCATCGCATCTGCCTTCATCTTGACAGTGGTTTGGACTTTCTCTGGAAGGATCCATCACAAACTCTGTCATCTTGGAGATGTTTCAAATCTTCTTTGGCCCCGGGGGTCTACTCGCTTAGTTCGCCTTCATCTTGACGACAAGTGAGAGATCCCTTTTGCGGATATTTAATTGCAGCTTAGGTGATTTTGAGGAGACAAGGCTTGGGTGAATTCTCTCTTTTCTTAGCACTCAGGACACTATCTCATCTTTACAAGAATAGCCTTTTAAAGATGCGCCATTGACTGCGATCAATATCGATCATCTACGACTTTTCAATAACATTGAATCTTCTTTTCTGGCCATATCGAGGATTTATCCTTCATCCTTTTGGTTGACCAATAGAAAGAATTTGAATTTTGAATCTCTTTTCGCAAAAGCTTCACTCTTTTTGGAAGTAATGTTGAAGGTAAACTAGAATAAAGATTTGTGCAATAAAGATTCTGAAATCAACAATTAATTGATAGATTGACAAAATTTTCTCGAAATCCTTGGTGAATGAGAGTATTTGAAGTCCGGCTCAACACATCTGTGACGAAAATATCCTCTCCTTTCCCCAAAGGAGGCGACTATCAGTTCACTAGGAACAATATTAGTTCAATTAAGAACGACCATCGGTTCGTTGGAAACAATATCAGTTCAATTAAGAACGCCTATCGGTTCGCTGGGAACAATATCAGTTCAATTAAGAACGACCATCGGTGAGAATAATATCAGTTCAATTAAGAACGACCATCGGTTTATTTGGAACACTATCAGTTCAATGAAGAACGACTATCAGTTCACTAGGAACAATATCAGTTCAATGAAGAACGACTATCAGTTCGATGAAGAATGACTATCAGTTCACTTGGAAACACTATCAGTTAAATGAAGAACAACTATCAGTTCACTTGGAACACTATCAGTTAAATGAAGAATGACTATCAGTTCACTTGGAACACTATCAGTTCAATGAAGAACAACTATCAGTTCACTTGAGAACACTATCAGTTCAATGAAGAACGACTATCAGTTCACTTGGGAACACTATCAGTTCAATGAAGAACAACTATCAGTTCACTTGAGAACACTATCAGTTCAATGAAGAACGACTATCAGTTCACTTGGAACACTATCAGTTCGATTGGAACACTATCAGTTCAACGAAGAACGACTATCAGTTCACTTGGAACACTATCAGTTCAATGAAGAACGACTATCAGTTCACTTAGAACACTATCAGTTCAATGAAGAACGACTATCAGTTCACTTGGAACACTATCAGTTCAATGAAGAACGACTATCAGTTCACTTGGAAACACTATCAGTTCAATGAAGAACGACTATCAGTTCACTTGGAATACTATCAGTTCAATGAAGAACGACTATCAGTTCACTTGGAACACTATCAGTTTAATGAAGAACAACTATCAGTTCACTTGAGAACACTATCAGTTCAATGAAGAAGGACTATCAGTTCACTTGGAACACTATCAGTTCGATTGGAACACTATCAGTTCAACGAAGAACGACTATCAGTTCACTTGGAACACTATCAGTTCAATGAAGAACGACTATCAGTTCACTTGGAACACTATCAGTTCGATGAAGAACGACTATCAGTTCACTTGGGAACGCTATCAGTTCAATGAAGAACAACTATCAGTTCGCTTGGAACACTATCAGTTCAATGGAGAACGACTATCAGTTCACTTGGAACACTATCAGTTCAATGAAGAACGACTATCAGTTCACTTGGAACACTATCAGTTCAATGAAGAACACTATCAGTTTAATGAAGAACAACTATCAGGATGAGAAATCACTTGGAACACTATCAGTTTAATGAAGAACAACTATCAGTTCACTTGAGAACACTATCAGTTCAATGAAGAAGGACTATCAGTTCACTTGGAACACTATCAGTTCGATTGGAACACTATCAGTTCAACGAAGAACGACTATCAGTTCACTTGGAACACTATCAGTTCAATGAAGAACGACTATCAGTTCACTTGGAACACTATCAGTTCGATGAAGAACGACTATCAGTTCACTTGGGAACGCTATCAGTTCAATGAAGAACAACTATCAGTTCGCTTGGAACACTATCAGTTCAATGGAGAACGACTATCAGTTCACTTGGAACACTATCAGTTCAATGAAGAACGACTATCAGTTCACTTGGAACACTATCAGTTCAATGAAGAACGACTATCAGTTCACTTGGAACACTATCAGTTCAATGAAGAACGACTATCAGTTCACTTGGAACATTATCATTTCGATTGGAACACTATCAGTTCAACGAAGAATGACTATCAGTTCACTTGGAACACTATCAGTTCAATGAAGAACGACTATCAGTTCACTTGGAACACTATCAGTTCAATGAAGAACGACTATCAGTTCACTTGGAACACTATCAGTTCAATGAAGAACGACTATCAGTTCACTTAGAACACTATCAGTTCAATGAAGAACGACTATCAGTTCACTTAGAACACTATCAGTTCAATGAAGAACGACTATCAGTTCGCTTGGAACACTATCAGTTCGATGAAGAACGAGGACCATTATAGAGAGTTGGATCGCTTCTATGAATGGTTTCAGGATTATCCCCTTATCCTGAACGGGGAATAGAAATCGGATGACCTGGCGGTCAAAATTGAGAATTTTGGTAATTTGAAAATTGGAAATTGGGTCACCAGGAGGTCAAAATTGAAGAATTGAATGACCCAAGGATTTTAATTGGAATTGGTGGGCAAAATATCAAATTTAAGAAATCGACTGACCCTTGGATCAATGCAGAAGAATGAATGGCTCAAGTCAGAGCTCGAATAAGGTAAAGAGATCACGAGTCGGAACCCGGATCAACAAATGGAAATAAAGAGCTCGGGTCAGAGCTTGAATGAATAGAGAGATCTCGAGTCGGAACCCGGATCAACAAAAGAAAAATGAAGAGCTCGAGTAAATAAAGAGATCTCGAGTCGGAACCCGGATCAACAAAAGAAAAATGAAGCGCTCAAGTCAAGGCTCGAGTAAATAATGAGATCTCGAGTCGAAACCCGGATCAACAAAAGAAAAATGAAGAGCTCGAATCTGAGCTCAAATGAATAAAGAGATCTCGAGTCGAAACCCGGATCAACAGAAGATGATGAAGAGCTCGAATGAATAAAGAGATCTCGAGTCGGAACCCGGATCAACAAAAGAAAATGAAGAGCTCGGATCTGAGCTCGAATAAATAAAGAGATCTCGAGTCGGAACTCGGATCAACAAAAGAAAAAAAAGAGCTCGAGTCAGGGCTCGAGTAAGGTAATGAGATCACGAGTCAGAACCCGGATCAACAAAAGAAAGATATAGACCAACTTGAAAGTTGGAGTTTGAAAGAAAGCTGAATCGAAATTCAGATCTTCAGAGGAGAACCCGGTTAGGGGAACACAATTTTGCAAATTGTCAATGTGGGGACTGGATTTTTGAAAAGAGGATCCTATCCAAAGATTGTAGACTAGAGTCAGAGATTGATGATTAAGATGGAAAATCATTCATAGTCTCAGAATTTATCCCTTATCCTGAATGGGAAGTGGAAATTGAAAAATCATGGAAAATGATTCAGGTTTATCCCTTAACCTGAAGGGGAAGAAAATGGATGCGGAATTAACGCAAAATAAAATATAAATGAATGCAAAATTAATGCAAGTGGGTGCATATACATGCAAAATGAGAGATTGGTTTATCCTGCCTGCATACAGAATGTTTGAAAACAAAATTTCAAAAGATGCCCCAGTGTAACTGGGAAGAGGGAATAAAATTTAAAGAAGGCTCTCTGCAGGGCAAAGACAGGATCAAATTTTGAGGAAAATTTTTGGATTTTTAGAGGAAAATATGGTAGACCATTGGAAGAGTATCCCATTACTAGGGATTGAGTCGTCATAAGGATTATGACAATTGTGTTGTCATCCTTTTGCAAAGGAAATAAACAACAGAAAATGTGCCTTGTTACCTAGGCGAGGTCGTCAACCACAAGGAATACACCATTTTTGAAGGAAAGAGATATCTTTTGGAAAAACAATCCACAAACGGATTTAGAATAAGGAGAAGGCAAGTGAGTAAACAATTTTCACCACAACAATCAAGGTATGCCTGAGGAAAATAAGATGAAGAATTTTGCAAATAGACAAAAGGATTGAAAATCCAATGAGAGAAAACATATGATTTTGAAAAATTACAGGCAGGATGAAAATGCAGCTGGAAATTCGAGATCCAGTAGAAAGGTAGAATGGGAAAATCACCTGGAGTTTTGAAGGAAATTGGATATTTTGAGAAGTCATCCAGGGTTTGAGAAAGGGAAAGGATGAGAATATGAAAATTTGAAAATATTTCAGGGAAAATATGAGGAAAATAAAAGTAACAAACAATCACATCCTGCATAAACATTTATGCACATACAGCACTCCCTAAAAAGCTGACTCTAGATGCATCATTTTGAAAACAGCTGTAGGACCCTAATCCTAACTCTAGGTTCAGATTATCTTTGTTCAATTCAGTTATGCCGATATACCTGAATCAAAATTCGAGGTACGTGGCATATAATCTCAACTCCGGTTCTAAGGTAAGGTTTTCCAACATCTTTGAGCGCCTACCGATATACTTCGGACTGTGGCCCGCGATACGTGGTAGGGGGGTGTTACCCCAAATAGTTGGCCCAGTTATGAGGCTCTGTCCCGAACTAGGGTTCTGGAAGAGAGCCCAGCAACGTGAAGACCGGGTAATGATATGTAAGGGATATTTTGAAAAATGATCACATGCAAGAAATAGAGGGCTCTAAATCCTAGAGAGATAGATTTTGAAAACTTTGAAGAAGCATACATTGTTTGCATTCATATCCTAAATTGAGGAGAGTTGTATTTAGACCTAAGTCTATGTGAACATGAAAATATCTCCTCAATCTGGTCCTACCAAACCATGCCTAGTCTATATGCAGTCAATGTCAGCTAGGTCAGAATCTAGGCTCCTAGGTTCACATGATATTGAAAGTAAAAGAGCTGACATTTTGTGAACACAGTTTTAATAATTGAACTAAGTCAAGCACTACTTTGATCAGACGAGGACAGGTCCCATCATGGTCGCCAAACCTGTTATCGTCGCGAAATTTTTCCCCGTCTTCCCTTCCTTGCAGAAGAGAGAGAGGGAAATGCTTTCGCGCTTCAAACTTGACCGGATTTTGGAAAAATGTTTAGAAATACTCGCCTCCATTTTGAAAATTGCGGAAAAATCCATGGGATGGGGCTCGACCTGTCGGTACGAGGTTCGACCGTTCCTGCCGCCTTTAACAGGGGTAATCGAACCAAGGACCAAAACTATGCTTGACTTAGTTAAATCATCAAAATCGTGTTCTATCCTATATGCACAGAGAATTCAGGCATGTGCTATGAGATTTTGAAAAGTGCAGCTTGGGAAAACATGATGTATGTTTGGAAAATATTTGGAGTTGAAAAGAATCTCTCAGGAAAAAGATGAAAGTCAATTTCTCAGGAAAATCAGATGAAAAAGGGTTTTTAAATCACAGGAAAGTTCATAAAGATGTGGGAAAATCAGGAAGAGTTGAAAATTCTGAGAAAATAGAAGTGATTCTTGAGAAAAAGGTGAACATTTGAAAAAGGAAAACACTTCTCAGGAAAACTATGACTTTGAGAATTTTCTTAGGAAAATGATGGAAACTTTACAGGAAAATTCATTGGAGAAGAAAACTGAACTTGGGAAATTGAAATCCTGGGAATCTTACCCTTGAAATACTTGGAAATCGATTTTGATCTTTGGGAAAGGTTGGAAAACTCTTTTTGAAAATCTTAAGAAAATAATATTTTCCAAGGAAAATCGAGAGAAACTTTGATCTTGGAAATCCAACTTATAAGTTTCTATGGAAAACTGTGAAAACTTGACTTGGGAAAACCGGTTTTGGAAAATACTCAGAGTTTCTTGAGAAATCAATTTCTTTGAGAATGAAGTTTTCTTAAGAAAATCATGGGAAAATCAATGATTTCATGATGCAAATGATATGAGTGAATGAATGCACTTTGAAAGATTTTCTAAGAAATTTGTTGGAAAATGTGCAATAAGTCAAAATAAATCCTTCACATATTCTGACTGTGGCCATGAACATGTTCAGAGTTTAATTGATTTAATGCACAATATTTTGCAAAATTGGAAATATGATGTGCATTTTAAGATAGCCTAAGAGTGTAGGCTCAATGTGACCGGTAGAGAGATGATGGATCTGGGTCTCGTCCATATTTCAACTAGGGTCGTAAATATGGACTCCACCGAGTTCATTAACTCCCTAAGAGTTGGTGCACGTGCCATTCGTGTACATCCATAGTGCTTTTGAAATAAAATGCATGAATCACAAAATCAAGATATTACATAAATCAAACTACATGATATGCATCCTAATCTAAGCAGTAAAAGTAAATATTATTCCAAATTTGATTATTATATTTGGACATAAAGCAAAATAAAAAAAATTACAAAATTAAAGGAGTCTGCCTTCTCCAGATTTTTCCTGCAAAAGTGGATCGAAAAAAAGAAAGAAAAAAAAAACGCATATACAAGAGATTGGAATTTTACACCTATGGATTGTTATACCTGAACTATAATGAAAATATACATGCTAATGAGAATATAATATCTAAAGGAGGAATGAGATGCACTGCTCAAGTTAACGAGAATTTTCATACATCTAGCCCATATATCATGCTTATTCGAACTAAAGGAGGAATAAAATTGGCTGAATGTTAGATGCCTATACTTTATGAGGGAATGCCTAAGAGGGTACATACAGGTTCTCCTAAATGAATGCATGCCCTGTTGGAAAATGGATAAGTGGCAAAAAAAATAGATGCATATCTGTGGTAGCAGTCTAAATGATCAAACTCTAATGCACTTGCAGAGATATTCGGCATATAATAAATGTATACATTGATGTATGTACCAAGATAGGGATGCCTATGTTGTAACCAGGACAAACTCAAGTTATGACATTTTAATATGGCTAATATTCTTATCGGGACTCACATTCTCCCATGCTTGTGACACTCTCGAAATATCACTCATTTTATATTCATGATCCGGCACTAATTGCAACGCTCATACTATATGAGTTACTATAAATCTATACAGTGAACTAATATTATCCCTTAGTTATGCTGGAAGTGCCTAAAAAAAAAAAACATTTGTCAAGATATATGAATGCATTGAATGACACGCAGATGAATGCTTCAGAACATGTATTGGGCGAGTGCAGAGTGTATAGAAACTCATGCAATAGATATGCTAAACACGGATAATAGGCTACCCTGGTTCAAGGAGCAAATACAAGACATCTATTGTAAAAAAAAAAAGGGGGAATAAAGTTGATATCATCTACTAGTCGTGCAGAACTTTCATTCCAAGCCATGACTGATATGGTCAGTCCCATATCTTCATCAGATAAAAAAAAGTAATCTCAACCAGGCTAATGAAAGCCATGATAAAAACTGTAACCTGTAACTTTACATAACAGAAATGCAGAAGTAAGACATGACGCGCTCATAAGGAGATGTGCCAATGTCATGGGAAAAATGTATAAACTCTTGAGTTTGACAGCTTATGCTATGCAAGTGAAAGCAGTAACAGAAAAAAAAAAACAATTTTGAATGGATAGTTATTAATACTTAAACTCTGGATATTAACGTATGGTCTAAAGGCTCATATGGATGGGTTAAAATGCTTTATCAAATTGGAAATCCTATCCATCTGAGTAAGCAAATAAGCTACTTTATCTGAATAGCCATCTTCAGTGAATCAGATTCCAACAAAAAATATCGTAGCAAACATGATCCCATACAGCAGATGACAATCCCCTTTAACAGAAATAGTTACATATAATGCTGCAATTGATCTGATATGAAAGGAAGAAAATGGTTGGGGAAATCACCGATGACACAAAACAAAATTTTTTTGTTCTTCATCTAGCTGGTAACGATGTACCTGTACTACACTAGCGACTACTAAAAGAAAAACTGGAAATAATTCCTCTGTATATATTCCTATGAGCACAGCAAGAACATAAATGATAAAAGGGTGATATTAGATACATTGATAGGGTAGTCCACCAGAAAGCAAATGGGATTTACCACAGGTAAAATAAAAATATATATAGTGCTCTGGTTAAGAACACAATTCACTGTATGATCAGCCTTGTTGGCTATCACTTTACTCCACTAGATGCAGACATTTTAACGAAAATCACATAAATATGTGAAAACCAATGCCATATCGAAAAAAAACTCATTTTAATAAGAAAATCATACGATGATGAGAAGGTTGGTTCCATTAACACTTGAAATCTCAGTTGTTGCGCCTGTAGAAGACTAAAAAAAATGGAATTTACTGAGAAAGAAGAAAGGAAATCTTTTTAGGTAAGGGCAAATCTTGGGTATGTAACCGGGGAGTTAACTATGCATATGAAAATTCTGGGTAGAAATAAAGAGTTATTTTGAAATATTCATAATGCCGTAATGAATCATGTAGGAATTTTGAAGGAACACGATGATTCGATGAAACCATATTCTTGAGACTGAATTGAGAATGCCATTGAGAGGCATTATCATTCCTTGACATATCGACTAAACCACAAGGTAAATCACATCAGCCATTTGAGATGGTTTTACCACACATACAACCTAGAGCGGATATCGGCTTCCTTCAGGTTCAAAAACAAAAAAAAAATGAGAGAGAAGCCTTTACCTGGACACAGAGGAGGTTGAAGAAGTGTTGCTTGCAGGGTGAGCTGAATCTCCTGCTGGCTCGATTGAAGATGGATGGTCTTCTCTTTTGCTAGAAGGAAAGAGGCAACGTGATGCAGGGGGGGGTTTCTAGCAAACAAAAGGAGCAAAGTAAGAGGTGCAATCGGCTTTCTGTTGGTGATGGAGTGAAGGAGATGAGAGTCGGCTATTCGTTGAGCGAGAAATATCTCCGGTTAAGGGAAAATCCGATGCCCTTTGCTGGACTGCCCTCCTTTCTTTAATAGCCGATGCTTCAAAACCCCTCCTTTTTCTCCCCTTTAGCCGATCTTGATAACTTTGAAACCAACTTTTAAAAAAATTTGAAATCCTTTTGAGAAAGGGGGCTCGCCGATTTGAGAGGGGGTGACTCCTATTCTTAAGCTGGTATTTGAAACTTAGGTAAACTGGGGGTTTTACAGTAGCGCCCTTTGGGGTTAAAAAAAAAATGAAATGAGAGTAATAGGAGAAATAATTTTTTTTTTTTTTAAGGTGGTGCCACCTCTACTGAAAAATTATTTCTTTTTGGCAAAGAATCTTAGTGGGGCACCACCTATGTGGGCCCACTAATTATTTTATTGAGTTAAAAACAAGGTTTTATAAATCGGTGCCACTTTCGAATGGGCACTATTTTGGAAATAAGAGAAAATTTTGAGAATTTGAGTGTGACACCACCTCGAGGCGGGTCCCACGTCCTTTATTTGAAATAAGAGCCAAATGAGATATTTTGGAATTTTCACAATAATAGGCTAGTTTAGAAAGCATGAAGTGGATTGTGGTTTGATTTCAAAACTTAAAAAAATGGTTCTTCATGGCAAAATTTTGAAAGAAGTAGGGAAATTCGGAGCTTTTTTTGTAAAAATTTGAAATAAGGTCTTATGCACTTTGAAATTGTGTCCCCCTCTTTTCAACTGACGAAATTTTGAAAATGTCAAAACCATCCAGATTGTTTTCTTGAGAAAACTTTTTGTAATTCGAGGTCCTGGGGGTAAAATGGGAAGAATTGATAATTTTAAAAACCCAGGGTTTTAAAATCTATTTTAAAAAGTTTAGAAATCAAATCTGGATTGACAATTTTGAAAATCAGGAGTTCCGAATCTCGAAATGACATGCTGTGCAGTGAAATGATATGAGATGTTCATGAAATGCTATGCAAAGACAGGTTCTACAAGATTGCCACTCTGAATTTGAATTTGAAAATTCTGACTTCTAGTTAAGCATGAGATTTTGAGGATTTGCAATTTGAAGGTGTCCCTGAGTCTAAATAGAGAAGTTTTGAGACTCGAGAATGGAATTTAGGACTTTCTGCATGGTTCAATCTTAGAAAATGACCATTTTGCCCTTCATTGTTTCCGGAGAACCGAAATGTGATGATTGGTGGAAATGTCAAGGAGGTGAGTGAAAATTTGGGGTGTTTACAATGGGCTGGGAGATCTTTGGATGATAGCTGAAATTAAATATCTTTTGGGAATTGTCGAGAGGTTCATCGCATCTGCCTTCATCTCGACAGTGCTTTGGACTTTCCGTGGAAGGATCCGTCACAAACTCCGTCATCTTGGAGATGTTTCAAATCTTCTTTGGCCCCGGGGGTCTACTCGCTTAATTCGCTTTCATCTTGACGACAATTGAGAGATCCAATTGCGGATATTTAATTGCATCTTAAGGAGACAGGGCTTGGGTAAATGCTCTCTTTTTCTAGCGCTCAGGATATTTCCACTGCCTCGTTTTACAAGAATAATCTTTAAAGATGTGCCATTGACTGTGATCAATATCAATCAACTATGGCTTTTCAATAACATTGAATCTTCTTTTCTGACCATATTGAGGATTTATCCTTCATCCTTTTGGTTGGCCAATAGAAAGAATTTGAAATTTGAATTTCTTCTCGCAAAAGCTTCACTCTCTTGGGAGTAATGCTGAAGGTAGACTGAGGTAAAGATTTGTATAATAAAGTTTTTGAAATCAACAAATAATTGATTGACAAATTGATAAAATTTTCTTGAAATCTTTGGTAAAAGTGAGCATTTGAGGTCCGGCTCAACACATCCGTGACGAAAATTCTCCTCTCTTTTCCCCCAAAAAGAGAGACTCAGGTTTAACCCTTACCTGAATGGGAAATGGAAAATACTTCTCTCTTCCCTGAAGAGGAGGTGTTTGCAAAACGAACTTTCGAAGAGAAATTAAGCTTTTGTCAAAGCTCCTTAATATTAGGCTTCTCTTATGGAAAGGAGCCGATAATAGTGAGGTCTGAAAATTGGATCATGAAAGGAACGAGTCCACAACACTCTCCCTGAAAAGAGGGTCCTTCATGACAAAATTGGTCTAGTATGAAAATTGGGGGGGGGGCACAAGAAAAGCGAGTCTCCGTCGAGCCTCTCCCTTTAAAAGGGTTCCTTGTGTGAAATTGGAAATTGTTTTGCAAACGGTTCACAAAGACGCGAGTTCCTTCAAACTCTCCCTGAAAAGGGGCTAAGTGAACGAATTGGATAGCATGCGAAAAGAACGAGCTCCCTCGAACTCTCCCTAAAAAGGGTCTCTCGCAAGAGAAAATGATTGAAATTGGATCTTGAGATTGATTGACCAAAAGGTCAAAATTGAAACTTGGAAAATTGATTGTTGGAAATTTGAATGACCCGGAGGTCAAAATAGGATGACCTAACGGTCGAAATTGAGAATTGGTTGACCAAAAGGTCAAAATTGTGTGACCCGAAGGTCGAAATTGAGAATTGAGTGACCCGAAGGTCAAAATTGGAAATTAAATGACCTGGAGGTCGACATTGAGAATTTGGAATTGAAAATTGAGAATTGGAATTGAAATTCGGTGACCCAGAGGTCGGAATTGGAGAATTGTATGATCCAAAGATTTAAATTGGAAATTGGTGGGTAAAATATCAAATTTGAGCAATTGACAGACCCTGAGGATCGAAATGACTTGGATCAACAAAGGAGAATGATGAGTTCGAGTCAGAGCTCGAATAAAATACAGAGATCATGAGTCGGAACCCGGATCAACAAAAGAAAATGAAGAGCTCGAGTCAGGGCTCGAGTAAATAAAGAGATCTCGAGTCTGAACCCGGATCAACAAAAGAAAATGAAGAGCTCGAATTTGAGCTCGAATGAGATAAAGAGATCAAGAGTCAGAACTCGGATCAACAACAGAAAATGACAAGCTCGAATATGAGCTCGAATGAGATAAAGAGATCTCGGGTCGGAACCCGGATCAACAAAAGGAAATGAAGAGCTCGAATCAGAGCTCGAATGAGGTTGAGAAATCTCGAGTCGAAACCCGGATCAACAAAAGAAAATAAAGAGCTCGAGTCAGGGCTCGAGTAAGATAATGAGATCACGAGTCGGAACCCGGATCAACAAAAGAAAATGAAGAGCTCGAGTCAGGCCTCAAGTAAGATAATGAGATCTCGAGTCGGAACCCGGATCAACAAAAGAAAATGAAGAGCTCAAGTCAGGGCTCGAGTAAGGTAATAAGATCACGAGTCGGAACCCGGATCAACAAAAGAAAATGAAGAGCTCGAGTCAGGCCTCAAGTAAGATAATGAGATCACGAGTCGGAACCCGGATCAACAAAAGAAAATGAAGAGCTCGAATAAAGTAGAGAGATCTCGAGTAGGAACCCGAATCGACAAAGGAAAATGAAGAGCTCGAATAAGGTAAAGAGATCACGAGTCGGAACTCGGATCAACAGAGAAAATGAAGAGCTCGAATCAGAGCTCGGATAAATTAAAGAGATCTCGAGTCGGAACCCGGATCAATAAAAGAAAATGAAGAGCTCAAATCAGAGCTTGAGTAAGATAAAGAGATCTCGAGTCGGAACCCGGATCAACAAATGAAAATGAAGAGCTTGAATAAAGTAGAGAGATCTCGAGTCGGAACCTGGATCAACCAAAGAAAATGAAGAGCTCGAATCAGAGCTCGAATGAGGTTGAGAGATCACGAGTCGGAACCCGGATCAATGAAAGAAAATGAAAAGCTCGTGTCAGGACTCGAGTAAGGTAATGAGATCACGAGTCAGAACTCGGATTAACAAAGGAAAATGAAAAGCTTGAATCAGCATCTCTCTTCTGCAAGCAAGGGAAGACGGGAAAATTTTTGCGACGATAACAAGTTTTTGACATAAATCAAAATAAATGAAATACATAGTGTAGAAAGAATCAGCATCCTCCAAATTTTCCTGCAAAATGAAAATTAGTACAAGATAACCAAGAAAATGGGTATATATATATATATATATATATATATATATATATATATATATATATATATAATATATACAACGAAGAGAGGTATATATATATATATAATATATACAACGAAGAGAGGTATATATATATATATCAAAAATTGCTAAAATTGGTGCTAAATAATATGTAACAATGGAAGTGTATTTACATGAGAAATTAGATACACGAAGGCTCATATATGTAAATAAGTGCACATGAAGGGATATATATATATAAGTATATATATATATATATATATATATAAAAATGTGTATATGTATATATACATATATATATATATATGTATACATATAGGTAAATATACATAGATATACATATATATATATATACATATAATGAGAAAATATACATATTAATAGAAATTCCATATAATGGGTAAAATCAGAAAATATAGGTATATACAGTTTCTGTAGGTGATTTTACACAGCCGTATTTCCCAAATTACAAGATAATTTTCGATAAAAATGGATATGGAGCTTCCCTATATATCAATAACGAAGCTTGTAAAAGATGGTCAAGAGATCATGAACGGATATGGAAATATCCGTTCATGAAGGTGGCTGTTTATCATGACTGCACTCCTGCAGCAGAAAAGATGAATATAACATATACAATGCAGTGGAAGGAACATGGGTAGCGACAAGACCAAATGCAAAGGTATAACCTGTGGCGGGGCTACTATGACATGGTTGTTAGCTACCGTAGAGTGTGTAAACACCAACCATCGACATAATCTGCGGGTAGTGTAAAGGTCTGATGGAGTTCAACTGACTATTAACCTAGCAGCCATATACTAGATTTTTAATAACTTAGGAATCAGGGTGTTAACAAGGGCACACCCTCTTATTGTTACAGGTTTTGGCAACAGCTGTACATAGGAGTTACATGTTACAAATGATACAAAGATGAGACAAAGATAAGAGTAATACAACAAAACTGGAATGTGTACATTGAGGTGTACCATTCTGGTAGTGGCAATAAGCCTGTGAAATGAAAGGGGTCAAGTTAGAAAAATGGGTAAAGATGGGTAAAATAAAACTGTGAATTGGAATAGAGACTCTTTCAACGGATTTTTTTTTTTTTAATCAACTGTCCTTATCTCATAACAAAACTCAAAGTCTTGCAACAATTATGGGAAAGAGGAAAGCAAACTATCACAACTGGGAAAGATACACTCTCATTGCAACCACTATTTAGCACAATTAGAAGCTTAAAAACTAATGCATTATTGAGATGGAAAAGAAAACAAGGAAAGACATGCTTGAAGTTGAAGAGACAAACCAAGAATGATCGAAATTCATTCTTCATGTCTGCAATGCCACTAAGAATCTCTATCTGCTAAACGTGATTAAGTTTGTTAAGAAAATTAAGTTCAGCACCCTCTTGTTGCTGTAAATTCTCTGCTCTCTTCTGCTTTGCCACCTTCTCATATTCCTCCATTGAGTCCTCTTTGTCAATCAAATAAATAATACCTTTTTTGGTGTATAACTCCTTACAAGTCATACATTGGCAAAGAACTATCCTTATCAGCAACAGATACAGCATCATTTGCAACACAATCAGATTTTGGATTTTCAGGAGAACTATCCTTATCAGGAACCGCAGAAGATGAAGATTCATTTTGGATTCCCACACCCTTACTACCAGATAGTGCCCAAATGGATGGAGGGTAAAGTTTCAAGGAACAACAAGTGAGTGCACAATCTTGACATATGAAATTTGCATACGAAGGCTCTCCTTCATCATCCCTAGGTATCTTGTAGATCCCCTGCACCCAACGATTTTGTAAATAGCAGTAAGATGGTGCTTCTTTGCTGCTGGGCTGAAGGAGACTGTAGAAAGGAATCGACTAGGTCTCCTATAACCAGCAATGAAGAGGCCTGATCCTCTTCTATTGGGCTAAAGGGAATGAGCAACAGCCTGATTGATCCTCTGTACCCTACGAAATGCCACCCAGCCCACCAAGAGTTGGAGGATTGGAAGCTTCTTCTTGCTGGGCTGGAGGAAGGTGGGCTGAAGAAGATGAAGACGTTGGCTGGGCTGAATAAAAAGGGACGGACAACAGTTGCATGGGCTAAAGACAGGTGCAGGATGGTGATGTAGCTGGGCTGGAATGGATGAAAAACGCTGGGCTGAAGATGGATGTGCGGCAGTTGGCTGGAGGTGGAAGAACTCCACGCTGAATGGCCCCCCTGCAAAACAGGAAAAAAAAACAATTAATCGGCCCTCTCTCCTCTCTCCAGCCTCAATCGGCCAGTTCCTTCTCCTCTCTCCAGCCTCAATCGGCCAGCTTCTTCTCCTCTTTCCAGCCTCAATCGGCCAGCTCCTTCTCCTCTTTGATGAATCAATAGCCTTCCCTTTTTTAAAAAAAAAATCCAACCCCCTTGAAGAAAAACGCAGCCCCCCCCCCCCCTCCATTCATGAGGTTCTGTTACCTCCTTTTTGAAATTTTTTTGAAATAATTGTTTCAAGAGGGGCGCACCTTATGATTTTTCAAAATTTTGTTTCATTTACCTAGGTTTTAGGTAAAATTAAATTTATTTCTTTAGGGAAATTCGGCTATGCCATTTAAGGCTGCATCCTTCTAAAAAAAATTTTTTATTTAAACAAATCAATAAAAAAGAATAAAAAAAATGAATGTTGAAATAAATGAGAGGCTTTTATGGAAATGCCACCTCAATCCACTTTTAAAATCCTTTTGAAAATAAAGTTTGTTTTGTTTTTGCAAGTATTTTATTTTCAATTGGGGTGCCACATGTGTGTGGGCCCACTAACTAAAATAAATAAATAAATAATATTGAGAAATTAAAAAGAAAAAATTGCAAATTGGTGCGATCTCCGGGTGGGTCCCGCTTGAGAATAAGAAACTTACCTGGGAGTCTGAGTATGATGCTAGTTCAAAGGTGGGTCCTGCTCCATTTATTTGAAAATACGAGATAAAACATTATTTGTTTTCAAGAATTTGAAAAAATTGGTTTTTTAGGGCAAAAATATGGATAAAATAAATGTAAAAAATTTTGTAAAGAGATTTAAAATCTTTTTGCAAAAAGTTTTGAGATAAAATCTTTAAAATCAATATCCAAATATCCAGATTGTTTTCCTTGAGAAAAATTTTTGTAATTCAAAGTCCTGGGGGTAAAATGGGAAAAATTTGTAATTTTGAATACCCAGGGTTTTAAAAATCAATTTGAAAAGGTTTAAAGATCAAATCTGGATTGACAATTTTGAAAATCAGGAGTTTTGGATCTCAAAATGACATGCTGTGCAGTGAAATGATGCAATGCTATGCAATGACATGTTCTATGAAATGTCACTCTGAGCTCGGACTTGGAAATTTTAGCTTTTTGTCCAGAAAAAGGATTTTGAAATTTTGCAATTTGAAGATGTCTCTGAACCTAAATATAGAAATTTTGAGGCTCAAGAATGAAATTTTAGACTTTCTGCAAGGTCTAAACTCAGAAAATGACCATTTTGCCCTTTATTGATTCCAGAGAACTGAAATGTGCCGATTGAGGGCGATGTCAAGAAGGTGAGTGAGAATTTGGGGTGTTTACACCCTCCTCCCTGCCTCCTGTTACGGCAGAAAAGGGGATCGCCCCCCTCCTCTCTGTTCCCTCTGTTTGACAGGGGAGGGGCACAACCCATCCCTGCTTCTGTTATGGCAGGGGAGGGGCATGACCCCTCCCTGCTTCTGTTGCGGCAGGGGAGGGGTCGAGCCCCTCCTCCCTGCTCCTTGTTCCCTATCATGGTAGGGGAGGGGCTGAGCCCCCTCCCTACTTCGTGTTATGACAAGGGAGAGGCTGAGCCCCCTCCCTGCTCTTTGTGTTGGCAGGGGAGGGGCTGAGCCCCCTCCTTGCTTGTTGTTTTGACGAGGGAGGGGGTCGAGCCCCTCCCTGCTCCTTGTTGCGGTAAGGGAGGGGGTCGAGCCCTCCCTGTGCCTCTTTGTTGTTTTTCGGTGGGCCGGGGCAAGCCTCCTCGCTTCGCTTTTCTTTGTGCCTTTTCTCTCTTTAGGCAGGGGCATCGCCCCTGCCTCTGTTGTTCTTCGGCAGGCAGGGGCAAGGCCCCCTGCCTCCCTCTTTGTATGTCGTCTGGCAGGGGCGAAGCCCCCTGCCTCCCCTTCGTTGCTGACACACAGGGGCTCTGCCCTTGCCTCTCTTCTACTTTTTCAGGCAGGGGCGCAACTCTGCTTGCCCTTGCTTTATGAGGGCAGGGGTGCAACCCCCTGCCTCCTCCGAGTCCGCTGACAACAAGTCAGCAGGGGCTCGCGGCCCCTGCTTCTGCTTCTTGCGCTTATAGCAGGTGCGCATGCGCACGATGCCCCTGCCTCTGTTTCCCTTACGTCAGAACGGCGATAGTGCCTCTGACTTTCTATTTTCGTATTAGCTTGCTAAGATCGTTACTTTTGCAGCTCGTACGACAGATCCCGCTCGCGCTCCACGACCCGAGCCGCCAATTGCGTACATCCGTGAACGATAGCAATCTTGCAACTCTCAAAGGTAGGGGAAGATTGCACAGAAGACTTGGACAATTGAATTGAATTCAATTAACTAAAAAGGATAATTAAATAAATATATATGCATATATATATATATATATATATATATATATATATATCATATTACTATGTTTTACAGAGATTGTATTATCGATAATGACCCGAACTCTATACATCACTTACTATGTTTTACAGAGATTGTATTATCGATAAACTCGATATTTGCTGTTATTAATACCTTGGATCAATAGAGGCTGAAAGAAAAGAACGTTCCTTCTGATTGATATGCTTACAGCAACTGTTTTGGGGATGTTCTGCACCAAATGGAGTTGCAGCTGGCAAGTGATGACCAATCCTCTGCTATTGGGCTGAAGGGAATGAGAAGGAAGCTTTGTGGATCCTCTTCATCCAAAGAACCTTGTAGACAGCAGATAATGATCGATTCTCTGTTCTTGGGCTGAAGGAAGATGGAGAACAAGCTTTTGAGGTGGAAGGTTAAAAAAATGAAGACTTTGGCTGGTGGTTTCTTCTGCTGGGCTGAAAGAGGAATGGTTTTACTGCTCGTGAGGGCTGGCTTGAAGGCAAAAGGGAACAGAAATTGCAGATTTTTCAAAGGGTTTCCAGCTGACAGGGGTGTGGAAAGTTGTTGTTGGGGTTGAAGGAAGATGCAACTGGCTGGAATATTTTGCTGCTAGGGGATGGACACGTTGGGCTGAAGGAAAGGGGCGATCTATTATATGAAAGCAAATGGGGAGCTGAAGAAAAGTGGATATGCGTCTTCAATGGGTTGAAGGATCTGTTGAAGATGGATGTACGGCTGGTGGTTGAAGATGTTGAAGATGGGTTGAAGAAGAGGTGGGAAGTAGCTGATTGGAGGTCCTGTGATGGCTGGAAGGAAGAAAGGGAAGACCTTGGTGGTGATGGTGGAATGGAGGTGAAGATGGCGTCCGGTGGTGGCTGAAGAAGGATATCCGATAGCTGCTGTTGATGGGCTCCAGAAAATCTGCTGCCCAGCTGGATGTGCGGCTGGGGGTTGAAGATGTCTTGAAAGAAATCTGCTGAAGGTCCCCTACTGGCCTCGCCTCGCCCCTGCTGAAGATGGCTCCCCTCCTCAAAATGGTTGGCTGAAGCTCCAAAACGCCTCTTTCTTTCCACCTTTGGTTCCCTACCAAAAAAATCGAAAACCCAAATCAAAAGATCCTCCTCCTTTCCTTCGTGAGTGTCTCCCTTTCTAAAGAAGAAAAACTTTCCTTTCCTCTACAAAAGCAACGCATCCCCTTCCCTTAATGAGGTTCCGTTAAAATTTTTTTTTTGAAAATTTTGTTGAAAATTTTTGCAAAGGCATGAAACCGATGCCTCATTGCTTTGAAAGCTTGCTATTTTAAAAGAGGCGCCTCTTTTTTTTTCAAAATTTTGTTTCATTTACCTAAGTTTTAGGTAAAAATGAAAAAATTTTTACTTTAGGAAATTTGGCTGTGCCATTAAGGCTGCCTCTTTCTAAAAAAAAAAAAAATTTATTTAAACAAATAAAAAGAAAACAAAATAAAAAGTGAGATTTGAAATAAATGAGAGGCTTTTATGGAAATGCCACCTCAACCTACTTTTAAAATCCTTTTGAAAATAAAGGTTTGTTTTGTTTTTGAAAGTCTTTTATTTTCAATTGGGGTGCCACATGTGTGTGAGCCCACTAACTAAAAAATAAAAATAAAAAATAAAAATAAATAAGAAATGAAAAAGACAATTTTGCAAATTGGTATGAACTCCGGGTGGGTCCCACTTGAGAATAAGATACTTACCTGAGAGTCTGAGTATGATGCTAGTTCAAAGGCGGGTCCCGCTCCATTTATTTGAAAATACGAGATAAAACATTATTTGCTTTTCAAGAATTTGGAAAAATTGGGTTTTCAGGGCAAAAATATGGATAAATGTAAAAACAAAATTTGTAAAGAGATTTAAAATCTTTTGCGATAAAATCTTTAAAATCAAAATCCAAACATCCAGATTGTTTTCTTGAGAAAATTTTTGTAATTCAAAGTCCTGGGGGTAAAATGGGAAAGATTGGCAATTTTGAAATCCTAGGGTTTTAAAAATCAATTTGAAAAAGTTTAAAAATCAAATCTGGATGGACAATTTTGAAACTCAGGAGTTCTGGATCTCAAAATGACATGCTGTGCAATGAAATGATGCAATGCTATGCAAAGACATTTTCTATGAAATGTCACTCTGAGCTCGGACTTGGAAATTTTACCTTTTGGTCCAGAAAAAAGGATTTTGAAATTTTGTCATTTGAAGATGTCTCTGAACCTAAATATAGAGATTTTGAGGCTCAAGAATGAAATTTTGGACCTTCTGCAAGGTTCAATATTGGAAAATGACCATTTTGCCCTTCATTGCTTCCGGAGAACTGAAATGTGCCGATTAAGGGCGATGTCAAGAAGTGAGTGAAAATTTGGGGTGTTTACACACGTACCAAGGGCCATAGTCCAACGTATATCGGCAGGTGCTCAAGAATGTTGGAAAACTTGAACCTAGAACCGGAGAAATTGATTTTATGCCACGTACATTGAGCCTTGGATTGAGTATATAGGCATAACTGGATTGGATACAGTTGATCTGAACCTTAGAGTTAGGATTAAGGTCCTACAGCCATTTCAAAATTTGTGCATCTAGAGTCAGCTTTTAGGGAATGCTGTATGTGCATACTTGTTTGTGCAGAATTTGATTGAATATGTTATTTCCTTTTTATTTTCCATATTTTCCCCAATCTATGTCCATGTACTGTCCATGTTTTAAACCTTGGACGATTTTCCAAATACTTCATTTTCCATTTATTTCTTCATATTTCATCAAACCCTGAACGATTTTCCAAATTTCCCTTAATTTCCTTCAAAACTCCAGTTGATTTCCCATCTTTCCTTTCTTCTGGATCTCGAATTTCCTGCTTTATTTTTATCCTGCCTGCATTTTTCTCAAATTTCCTGTATTTTCCTAAGTCTTATTCCAATTTCCATGTCTTCCAGTCCGATGGCATCCAGTCAGCTTGATTCAGTCTTCCCTGAGGGTCACATCTCCTACGAGGTGCGACAAAGTCTTCCCGAACATCGAGTCCTCAGCACCGGATCCTTCTTTCCCCGGTGGTACTATTCATGGTTCAAGAACTTCTCTCGTATGTTTCCGGACCATCTGGACGAGTGTGGATTGGAACTGGCATCCGCAGTGGGAAAGCAGATAGTCAACGACAACTTGATCCACGCACTAGCAGAGCGGTAGAATCCGAGCACTTCTACCTTCTGGTTCCCGTGGGGCGAGATGACAGTACTGATAGATGAATTTTCAGAGATTATGGGATTGCCCGAGCCAGCCGGTCAGCCTGGAGATCCATTAGAGAAACAGTTTTTTATCAATGTCAAGGGTCTGGACCCTAAAGATGCTCTATCTCGCATGACGGGGCGCAAGTCTTGGCCATTGATCGAGGAGGATGGAAACGAATATGTGGACTTGCTCGAAATCTACAGACAGTATTGGCATTTGTGGAAGTCAGCTCGTTGTCTCGAACAGCTCGAGAAAGAATTCAGCATGCGATGGTTCTATGCACGGTGGGATTAGCTTTCTTTTCCGATGGACGGAATTATATGGATATCAGAATAGTTCATCTTCTAAGGAGGTGGGGAAGTCGACAGACCAACCGCCTCTCGATAGCCATGGCCGCACTCGCCTTTCTATACCGAGGGTTGACTCGTTTCGCACTCGGAGAGTCGATCCTAGTCGAGGGGTGCACCTATGCCTTGCAGTCTTGGTTCCTTCGACATGTGCCAGTCCGAGCCAGTTCCTTCAAATACAATGGTGAAAAGCTTCTTCCAGTTGTGCGATACCGGTTCTTGATCAACAACCTTCAGGAGGAAGAGGTCGTATGGGATTACTTTGATCGCCAGGAATCACCTCCCAGATACACTTATGCTTATGGCAAGCGATTCAGGCTACTTGGCCCATTTTTCTGCGCATACTATCATCCAGAGCAGTGTGTCAGGCAATTCTCTCAGAGGCAGAAGCGCGTAGAGATTCGTCCACTAGCCGGGGTTCTGCCAGAATTCGATCTCGCATCAGATCAGTGGTCCGGAGCATACCATTCTGCCAGACATGGCTGGGATTCCTTTGTCAGTCTTACTATTTTTCCTGGTCCTCGTGTATCTTCTGATTATCTGGAGTGGTGGAAAATTGTCTGTCCCCCTCCCTTCTGTCAAGTGTATTATTGATAAAATCATGTTTTTCCTCTCAATAAAAATTCCTTTATTTTACATTGGTTTGACGACCTCGCCTAGGTAACAAGGCATATTTTCAGTTGTTTATCCTGCAAAGAATAGCAACACAATTGTCGTAATCTCAGCGACGACTCAATCCCTAGTAATGGGATATTATTTCAATTGTCTACCAAAATTCTCAACAAATATTTTCCTCCAAACCAAATTTCCTTCAGAAGCCTAACCATCAGTTCTGCCCTGCAGAGAGCATCAGCCACATCCAAGAGAAAATTTGTGATACCCGATGGTTCATACAAGATCCAGAAAGAAAACCACATCAGTTGAAGGCGTCGCGTACTCAGTAGCTTCAGAAGAAGAGATGGACTCACCTCGATCAATCCAGAGTCAGGGTCAGCAGGCGGATGATGGCATCGATCCCCAAATGTATGTCATATTCAAAAAAATGATGACCAAGATGCTGGCAGAGCAAGCTGAGGCCAGTACTGAGCAAATTCAGACCAGACAAAAAGATAAGGGTCAGGCCATCAAGAATGTGAAGATCAGCAAAAAGCAGAGTCGTCACGAGGAAATATCTGATGAGTCAGAATCAGCTGACGATGCTGACAAGGAATGTGAAAATAAGTATGAATTCAGAAGGTCGACTCAGGGGCAGGGGTCGGCCTACAAATCCAAGAATCAGTCTGTTGACGACCCTACGCAGTCACAATTGAAAGATGTGATGAAGATGGTTAAGGATCTGCAAGCCCGCGACAAGGGCAAGAAAGTCTTCCCCAGCGAAGACTTCTATGATGGACTGGATGGGGATGATGATCTTGATAATCTCCCCAAGAAATTTATCAAGTTTGATGGTTCGAGCGATCCAAAAGCGCATCTCGCCCTATTCTTCGCAGAATGTTCCAGGTTCAAGAAGAACTATCATGCCTTATTTCTCTGCTTCCCTCGCAGTTTGGAAGGTGTCGCAGCAAAGTGGTACTCAGAGCACATTAATCTGATAGAACTAAAAGAATTCGACAAAGTGGTCAATTTATTTATTGGGCGCTTTCTATTCAATGCTGAAGCACTCTCGACTCTCAGTCATCTCTGTAGTCTGAGGCAGAAGGAAAACGAGAAGGCCAGGGATTTCATTCATAGATGGAGATCCGCTTGCAATAAGATGTGCGAGCCAATAGCAGAAAGACACGCACTATCTTTGATCCTGAGCAACTTCTCGCAACCCCTGAGGGGACTAATTTCTACATCTCCATCGAAGAGCTTCATAGAACTAACAGAACGAGCCGAATGGCTCGAGTTGAGTATGGAGAACGGGTCTTATGAAGGTTTTATGTTTACAAAGAATAACAATCAACAAGAATCAAAGAAGAAAGCCCATTTTACCTACTCTGCCAGTAACAGCAAGAATCAGAACAAAGGAAATGGAAAAAATCATAGTTATGCTTCAGGAGGGTCAAATCCCAACAAAAGTGATCAGAAAGGCAAGTCGATTATTCAATATGATAAGCAGCCACAGCAGACCCTTGAACAAAGATCAAGACCACAAGAAAAGCCGAAGCGGGAAGGATGGAGTTATAACCGCAAGTTTACTCCTCTAGACCAGTCCCTCGAGACAGTATTAGAATATATGCTCGGCAGTGATATGATTAAGCTTCCAAGGGTAGCTGACCCGCCAGTGGTTATGGGAAAAATGAAGGACAGATTCTGCAAGTTCCACCGAACTGTGGGACATGATACCGAGAACTGTTTCGTTCTAAAAAACATCATACAAGATTATATTGACAAAAATCTGTTAGTAGAAGGGAATGAAGATGAGAAAATGGAGGTTCTAAAATAGCCTTTCTTGCAGCACTCAACAGCAATGATATCTGATCATCCCTTTCAGCCACAAGATCATATCCGACCATGCCCTAGCAGTGATATCAAGGTGCAGCATCAGGTATTAGTGTTGTATAAGGCTCAGTCCGGTTCTCAAAAGATGGACCTCGTTTCAGCATTCAGTAAGCTGAAAGTTTCGAGAGAACCCGCTGGAGTATCTCCAGAGGTAGCCAAAAGAATGCCCTGGTTACCCAAGAGCCTTGTCAAATCTACTTCGGAAAAAGGAAGAAAACCAGAAGAAAAGGTCGACACGGTACAAAGACCAATCACTGCCCTCTCTAATATCCCTATCCTTGAGTTGGCACGTGCCTCTCCTAAGCATCAGCAAGTCCTGGACGATTTACTGCGAAAGATCAAGGTCAAGCCAGACACCACACCTGAAGACATGGCTCAGATCGTTAATCAAGCCATGACCAATGCTCCCATAACCTTCTCAGATGAGGATTTGCCAAAACCTCACGCATTTCATAACAATGCCTTGTACATTGTGGTGCGAACCCGGGGAATGACTGTACCCCACGTGCTTATAGATGGAGGCAGTAGCCTCAACATTTGTCCTGAGATGACTGCCAAGGCTCTGGGTATAAAAGAAGAAGAGTATACACCGGATCCGATCACCATTTATGAGTTTGATAATCATGGACAGACAGCAAAGGGAAAGATCTTCTTGGAAATATTTATCAACTACTTTGTTCATACAGTGCTTTTCCATGTCGTTAACGTGCCGCCAACGTATAATCTTCTACTGGGAAGAACATGGATTCATAATGCCAACGCCATGTCATCCACTCTGCATCAGTGCATCAAGTGGTCTAAAGGTGGCATGATAACTACTGTTTTGGGGGAAGATCCTGAAGAGAGGCTACCTCAGCCTATGATCCCTAGGCCAACTTATACTGCTGATATCCATAGCATTAGAGAAAGTGAAGAAATTGTTCTCAGTGAAAGCCTTGAAATGTTAAAGTTAGGAGCAACATCAGAGACAAATTATACCGCAGCAATGGTCCAATGGCCAGGACCACATTTCTTTAAGATTGGAGGTCGTCTCGATTACAGTACTTTCAAGGACCATCTTCTTTTCCCGCAGTTTGTTAGGACCAAGAAAGGATTTGACCTGTTACTGAAGCATGGTTATCAGCCTTTCAAAGGATTGGGCAAGAACGGAGATGGCCGGCTAGAGCTAGTGATCCCTGATCATCATCCGCGCAGGGCAGGACTAGGATTCATGGGCAAAAGATCTCACAAAAATACTGTCTTCATTAAAGGGATCCATTAAAAATCTTCTACCATCTGTCTTTTCTATTCCATTCATTTGATTTTTGCAGTTTGTAGGGACAATGCCCCATTTCAGTTCATTTTTAAATGTCCTTATTTCATTTCAAGTCTTCAATAAAGTTATCAATTTTCTCGTCTATCTGGATGTCATCTTTCTCTTATTCCTCTGCAATTTGTCTTCAAAATTCATTTGTTCTTATCTTTTTTATTCCCATGCAATTTATGTCATAGTAAAGGAGCTTTCTCTAAAAGCTATTTCTTTTCAAAATTTCAGAATGTCTTCTCAACCGATAAAAAGGTTAGTCATTAATCCTTCAATCCTATCGAAACCGGCAAAGATATATCGGGTCCGAGCAAGAGCAGGGGACAGTAAGGTCACAAAGCAGTCAGAAGAAATGGCAGAATTTGATTCGTCGCTTCCAGAGTTGCCAGAATTTGCAGCGATTCAGAAACAAGATGAACCATCGACCCTAGTCCAGGATCCGACTGAGGACATCAATATTGGTTCAGAAGATAGTTCGAAAATTCTCAAGATCGGCACCAGCCCAAGTACAGATGAGAAGGAAAGGCTCATTGACTTTCTCAAGCAGCACCAAGAAGTATTCGCATGGACTTATGAAGATATGCCCGGTTTAGATCCTAAATTGGTGGAACATCGACTCGTTCTGAAGCCTGATGCGAAACCTGTTAAACAGAAGTTAAGGAAAATGGATCCTCGAATCGAGCAACAGGTCAAGGAAGGACTTGAGGACTTGCTTAAAGCAGGATTCATTCGAGCAATAGATTATCCGGACTGGTTGGCGAATATCGTTGCAGTTCCCAAGAAAAATGGCAAAGTGCAAATTTGTATCAACTTTCGCGATCTCAATAAAGCTACTCCGAAGGATGACTATCCCCTCCCAAATATTGACCTCCTAGTTGATAGCACGGCCGGGCATGCCATGTTTTCCTTCATGGACGGATACTCCGGATATAATCAGATCAAGTTAGCCGCTCGTGACCAATCCAAAACATCCTTCACCACGCCATGGGGCACTTTCTGTTATACAGTCATGCCGTTTGGGCTCAAGAATGCTGGGGCAACCTATCAGTGTGCAATGGCTGCCATTTTCCATGATCAAATGCATAAGACTATGGATGCATATGTTGATGACATCCTGGTCAAATCCAAAGAAGAAGAAGATCATATCGATGCCTTAAGTCAAGTCTTCAAGCGGCTTATTCTTTATAAGCTAAGACTCAACCCTCAGAAGTGTGTCTTCGGAGTTGAATCAGGCAAATTGCTAGGCTTCTTGGTCAGCAAAAAGGGGATAAAAATGGATCCCGCTAAAGCAAAGGCCATCATTGACATGCCACCTCCAACTACTCTTAAGGAATTGCGTAGTCTTCAGGGACGTATGCAATCAATTCGGAGATTCATATCCAACCTTGCCATGAGATGTGAACCTTTCAATCATCTACTCAGAAAAGGAGTGAAATTTGAATGGGGACCAGAGTGTCAGCAATCGTTTGAGCGTATCAAGAAATATCTTCTTAATCCGCCCGTTCTAAAGCCACCAGAATTGGGAAAGCCTCTCTTGCTATACGTTTCAGTTAACCAAGCCGCTTGTGGCGGATTCTTGGCACAATATGAAGAAGGCAGTTTGGTTGAACATGCCATTTACTATGTAAGCAAGACTTTTATTGACTACGAGAAGAAATATTTTCAAATAGAGAAGACATGCCTAGCACTGGTATGGATGTGTCAGAAGCTGAGACATTACTTGTTAGCATCAGAAGTCAAGATTCTCTCAAAACTTAATCCTCTCAAGTATATTCTCGAACAACCATTTCTTAGTGGACGGATTGCTAAGTGGCAAGTCCTGTTAATGCAGTATGATCTGGGGTATGTTTCTCATCAATCTATCAAAGGTCAAGCAATTGCAGACCAATTGGCAGATTTTCCTTTAGCAGAAGATGTTAGAATCGAGGATAGCTTTCCCGATGAGCGGATCTGTAATGTTCAACAATCCCTAGTTTGGAATCTGTTTTTCGACGGATCCAAAAACATGGCCGGCATAGGAGTCGGAATCTTGCTGATCACACCAGAGAAAGAGATGATCCCCTTTTCTCTGAAACTGGATTTTCAATGTACCCATAATATGGCTGAATATGAAGCTTTAATACAAGGTATGAGAATTTTGCAAGACTTCAATGTTCAGAGGGTACACGCTTTTGGCGATTCATTGCTCGTCGTCAGCCAAGTCAAAGCTGAATGGCAGGTAAAAGATCAGAAGTTGTTCCCTTACCAAAAGATCGTTTTATCCCTTATCAACAATTTTGATGAATTTCAGCTTTTCCACATCAAAAGAGAGTTTAATCAAATAGTTGATGGTTTGGCCAGCCTTGGCTCCATTATGTCTTTCAGAAATGGAGAATCCTGTCGCTCCTTTGAAATCGGTAGACTTGACCAACCTGCCTTCGTTCCGGTAATGCAAGTCAACCAGGCGGAACAGAAAAAGAATCCTTGGTACCAAGATATTAAAAACTTTATTGAAACTGGTGAGCTTCCACCAGAACTATCAAAGAAGGAGCAAAAAACAATTCAGCATATGTCCGCCCACTATTTTATCCTTGCCAATGTTCTTTATCGTCGTGGGTTCAGTTCTGAGTATTCCAGGTGCTTAGACAAAGAAGAAGCCAAAGAAATCATACGAGAAGCGCATGAAGGTATTTGCGGTGGTCATGTCGGCTACCAAACTCTTGTTAAACAAATCATTCGGGCAGGATACTATTGGAGAACCATGCAGCAAGACTGCTATCGTTTTGTGAAGAAGTGCGTTCAGTGTCAGATACACGCACCTTCCATTCATGCGCCAGCCACATACTTGCAATCAGTCATGTCTCCATGGCCATTTTCTATGTGGGCCTTCGACGTCGTAGGACCCATCTCTCCTTCAGCTTCTAATGGTCATAAATATTTCCTTGCCACAACAGAATATTTCACCAAATGGGTTGAAGCCGTCACTCTGCGTACAGTGGAAGGTCGACATGTAGTCTCGTTCATTCATAAGAACATTCTTTGTCGTTTCGGTATACCGCACGACATCGTGTCAGATAATGGTACTCATTTCAAGAATGAGAGAATGAAGATATTTTGTTCAAAATTCAGAATTCATCATCATTTTTCAGCTCCTTATTATCCACAAGGAAATGGTCAGGCAGAAGCAACCAACAAAAGTTTGGTTCGCATATTGGAAAGAACCGTTGAGACGGGTCGTGATTGGCACGAGAAAATTCATGATGCACTTTGGGCATATCGAACTACCATTCGAACCCCAACCAATGCGACTCCTTCAGAACTTGTTTATGGGACTGAGGTGGTGTTACCTCTTCATGTTCAGAAACCCGCCCTTAAGTTCGCATCTCTTTTAGAGCTACCACTCGATCAGTATCAGCAACAGAGATTGGTACAGTTAGATTTACTCGATGAAAAAAAAGACTCAAAGCAGCAGAACACGCTCAGTCTTATCGTCAGAGGATAGCAAGGCAATATGTCAAGTCAGTCGTTGAAAGGAGATTCCAAGTTAATGACTTGGTCCTTAGATCAACGGCTTATCTCAAGCATTGCCCACGTGGCAAATGGTCACCAAACTGGGAAGGCCCCTACGTGGTGAAAGAAGCGTTGCCCCGTAATTCATATCGTTTGATTAATGCAGACGGGGTAGAACTATCCGACCCCATTAATGCTCGACATCTGAAGAAATTCTATACCTAGAAAATCTCCATTCTATCTTTTGTATTCTTTAAAAATTCCCCTCAAATAATGATCAATTATTCTTTGGTCAAAATATCTCTCTTCCCCAGAATATACTGGGGCATTCTTGTTAAAGTTGCCTTTTATCCAAAACAATTTGTGTGCAGGCAGGATCTAATAAATCTCTCATTTTGCATGCATGTGCACTCAGTTGCATCCATTTGCATTTGCATGCATTCATCCGCATCAATTTGCATTGAAATTCCCATTCAGGATAAGGGATAAATCCTGAGACCCCGGCAAGTCGTCCAAGTCATCGCCAATTGATGACCCTTCAAAACCCAGTGCTCGTACTGGTAATCTTATAAAACCCAATGCTCGTACTGGTAATCTTTAAAACCCAGTGCTCGTACTGGTAATCTTTTAAAAACCCAGTGCTCGTACTGGTAATCTTTTAAAAACCCAGTGCTCGTACCGGTAATCTTTTAAAATTCAGTGCTCGTACTGATAACCTTTTAAAATCCAGTGCTCGTACTGGTAACCTTTTAAAGTCCAGTGCTCGTACTGGTATCCTTTAAAAATCCAGTGCTCGTACTGGTAGTCTTTTAAAATTCAGTGCTCGTACTGATAACTTTTTAAAATTCAGTGCTCGTACTGGTAGCCTTTTAAAGTCCAGTGCTCGTACTGATATCCTTTAAAAATCCAGTGCTCGTACTGGTAATCTTTTAAAATACAGTGCTCGTATTGGTACTTTGTCAAAGTTTGGTCTTCATACTGGTCGCAACATAACTCTCACATTGAGATTCAGGCTCAATCCTTAGACCTGCGAACCAAACAATTTGTATCAGACCCTTGGGTCGTGCCATTCTGTTAATCTGACATTCGGGTTGCCGATTTTGTCAAGACCTCTAGTCATTCATGTTATCAAGCAGTTCTTTGAGTTATCAAAAGCTATCAAAATCAATCGCCAAGTTTTTCTCTTGCGAGGGACCTTTTTTCCAGGGAGAGTTTGAGGGAGCTCGTTTCTTTTCGCATGTCTTTATTGTTCGTTCGTTGAACCCCTTTTTCTAGGGAGAGTTTGAAGGGACTCGTGATTCACGAACAGTTTGCAAAATAATCTTTATTGTCACACAAGGAATCCTTTTTCTAGGGAGAGTTTCGACGAAAGCTCATCCTCCTTGTAACCCTAAATGTCTTTTGTTAGGCCACCCCCGTCGTCGAGGACCCTTTTTCCAGGGAGAGTGTGATGGACTTGTTCCTCTATGATATCCTTTCAATCTCTGTTAGCGCCCCCCTTTCCATAAGAGAAGCCTAGAAATAGGGAGTTTTGACGAAAACTCTATTTCTCTTCGAAAGTTCGTTTTGCAAACACCTCCTCTTCAGGGAAGAGAGGAGTATCTTTTGTTACCCGTTCAGGTAAGGGTCAAGCCTGAGTCTCTCCTTTGGGGAAAGGAGAGGAGAATCTAGCCACGGATGTGTCATATAGATCTCAAATGATTTCCTTCACCAAGGATTCCAAGAATATTTTGCGAATTTGCCATAAAAAATAGTTGTTGATTTCAAAATCTTTATCGCATAAAATTATACCTCAGAATACCTTCAGTATTACTTCCGAAAGGACAAAGCTGTCGCGAAAAAGGATTCAAAGTTCAAAATCTTTTTATTGGCCAACCAAAAGGATGAAGAATAAATCCGCGATATGGCCAGCAAAGAGAATTCAATGTTGTTGCAAAGCAATGAGTGATTGATATTGATCGCAGTTAATGGCACATTTTTAAAGACCTTTCTTGAAAAATAAAGCAGTCAAAATATCCTGAGTGATACAAAAAAAATCCACTCAATTTTCATATCTCCTCAATCACCTAAGCTGCAATTAAATATCTGCAAAAGGGATCTCTCAATTGTCGTCAAGATGAAGGCGAATTAAGCGAGTCGACCCCCGGGGCCAAAGAAGATTTGGATCATCTCCAAGATGACGGAGTTTGTGACGGATCCTTCCAGGGAAAGTTCAGATCACCGTCAAGATGAAGGCGAGTGTGATGAGCCTACCGACAAACCCTAAAAGATATTTAATTTCTGCTATCATCAAGAGATTCCCAACCAATGAGCCAATAACTATCGAGATAATCCCTGAGAGAAAAGAAGGATCGGAACATCTCTGAGATGAAGGAGTTTGTGACGTACCCTTCCAAAAAAAAAAAAAGAGAGAGACAAGTCAGGACATCTCCAAAATGAAGGATGATGTAATTCCCGAAAAATCCAAGAGAGCTCCAATCTGCTAAAAAAAAAGAGAGTGCAGAAAGATCATCATGAGAAAAGAATCCCAGGATATCAAACTGCCGAATCTATCAAGAATCTTCTTTAATTTTGCGAAATTCTTTTATCAATATTCTTTCACCAATAGCTCTCGTAATATCAAGAATATATTCTTTTCCGCCCATATCAAGGAAATTGATAGCTTCCTTGAGAGAAAGTCAATGGCAATGATAGTCGAATTCGAATCTTGATTCTACGGAGTTAAGTCCAGTTAGAGGTAATACTTCAGATAGACAAGAGGGAATATTATTCATATATATATGTGCTTATCATTCTCGAATCAACTACAATTTTTTTATCTTATTGGCAATCTTTTTAAGTTATCCTGACATGAAGTGAGAACTTGATGTTTATTTTGATGTATCCAGGCGTTGTTGTTATCCCTTTTAGGATCGGATGATGGGAGTTGTCCAAGATCCTTCCCTTCTTGTTTTGATCTGAGTGCCTGGGCTCTCAGATTCGCACACTTCCCTGTGCTCCCCACTGTCCCACCATAGACAGTTCCCGTTCAGGTTAAGGGTTAAACCTGAATTTTCCGCAAAAGGTCATCTGTCTTAAAAGCCATTCAGTCTTAGCAATGAGACATCCAAGATCAATCCCTTTTCAAGCTTTAGGGAACCCCCTTTCCTCCTTTTGCAAACCCCTCTTGGATTTATTGTGCAAAATTCGAAGGTCCCATCATGGTTTCTTCATTCAAGGACTCCGTATATCGTCCCCTTTCAGGTTAAGGGTTAAGCCTGAGCCTCATTTTTCCACAAGGTATCGTCCCCTTTCAGGTTAAGGGTTAAGCCTGAGCCTCGTTTTTCCACGAGGTATCGTCCCCTTTCAGGTTAAGGGTTAAGTCTGAGCCTCGTTTTTCCACGAGGTATCGTCCCCTTTCAGGTTAAGGGTTAAGCCTGAGCCTCATTTTTCCACGAGGTATCGTCCCCTTTCAGGTTAAGGGTTAAGCCTGAGCTTCATTCCATACGAGGTATTTTCTGTCCCATCCAGGTTAAGGGCAAAACCTGAATCTCACCTTTTTTTTCGAAATAAAATTTTCTCCTTATTCTTCATTTCATATCTATCATCATCCTTTGAACTAACTCTTTCATACCCAGTCAGATTCATCTAACTGGGGCATTTTTATAGTCCAAATTTGGTGTGTTTTCTTTGCCACTAAGCTCGGCTTTCAACCGGCTTAGCAGCAAAGAGGGGCATCTGTAAACACCCCAAATTTTTACCTTCATCCAGTGTTTGTCCATTTCATAAGTCATTACAGATCATTGCATGTCATTGCACGTATTCTGCATAGCATTGTATGACATTGCATCTCATTTTCGAGATCCAGCACTCCTATTTCAAAACATTCAATCCAGATTTGAATTTTAAAGCTTTATTTCAAAATCAATTTCAAAACCTGCGTTTTTATTCAATACTCTGTCATTTTCCAACCCCAGGACTTTATATTTCGAAGTATTTTCTCAGAAAATAATCTGGATTCATTCCAAATTCACATTTTAATCGATTTCAATTCACAGATGAGACCCATTGAGGTGGTGTCGCTTCTGAATTCCTCTATTCATCAAATTTCTCAAATTTTTGAAAGTTTCAGTCTGATCAGGACTCTGTCTCAGAGTCCTAATCCAGTCAGGAGTCTGTTTTTAAGTCTGTTTTACTTCCATTTTTAGTCTTTTTCGATTATTTTCAAAATTTAGGTCATTTTACAGAGTCTAGTTAGTTCAGGACTCTATTTTAGAGTTCGGTCAAGTTAGGAGTCTAACCCTGACTGTGTTTTCTGACTTATTTCATCGTTTCTTGATAAAATCTTTCAAAAATCTTTCATTTAGCTTTCTAAAATTTAAAATCTCAGAGTCCTAAGAGTTCATGACTCTGACTCGGAGTTCCAGTCCGCTTGAGACCCTATTTTCAGAGATCTTGAATTTCAAATATTGATTTTAACCCCTTTTTCAAAGCTGTTTTCAGTAGTTATTTCAAAACTTTCCAAAATCGATATGGGCCCACTCAGTTGGAACCATATCCAGAGGAATTCTGACCCAGTTAGAACACTATTCCATTTCAAAAATTTTAATTTCAAAGTTTACTTTTGAAAATCTTTTGAAAAATCCTTCAATTTCAAGTTTTAAAATCATCTTTTTTTGAAAAACTCAAGTAGGGCCCACCCGGGGTGGTGCCATATTCGAGTAAGTCAGGGCTAGACTAGGGTTAGTCAGTGTCTTGGTTAGTGTTAGAGATTTAGAAGAGTCAAAAGTTATTTTAAAAACTCATTTTGAACTTTTGATTTTAAAACTAGTGTTTTAAAAGGTTTTTAAAGAACTTTAAAAACCCAAATGTGGAAAATGCCAAGTGGCATCACATTTGGGGATTTTTTAGGATTAGCTAGGGGTTAATTAGGCATTATTTAGGATAATTTAGACTAGGGGTAGTTAGGTAACTCCACCCCAAAATCGCCCCCCCCCCCCTTTAGAAGTCCAAAAATTTCAAAATTGCTAATTTTTAAAACCTAAAAAATTGTTATAAAAGGCCCCCATAGGGGGGACGATTTTTCCAGCCACCTTGGGAGCAAATCTTGGAGCTTCTCTCTCCTCTCCAGCCCTTCCTCCATTGCTGCAACTCCAAGGTATGAACTTCTTCACTTTTTTTATTTTATTTAATGCTTTAAACCTAGATTTAGGCTTGGACACCCTCCTTATGGAAGATCAACCATGGTTTCACCTCAAGAACCATCAAGAATCAGCAAGAACGATCCAAGAAGGTGATCTAACCCTGTTTTGGATGCTTTACAGGGATTTTAATCCATTAGAATTGATTTTAATATGATTCCTTACATTATTAACCAATAAAATATATGATTTACCCTTTTTAATGGGTTAAATCTATGTTTTAAAGGTGATATCAAATTCCAGCCATTGATTCCCTGTTTTTTTTTTTTTTTCATGGTTTATTCATGTTTGTTTTACGTTCTACAGCATAAAAATAATTTTTATTTACTGTTTTATGGTTTATTTTATTGATTTACATTAGTTAATGCATGGTTTTCCAAGTTTTTTTAAATTTCTGTGTGTTTTAGTTCTAGAACAGCAAAGATGATGTTATTTAGGATGGAAGTTCTAATTTTTTATTTCTGAGTTTTTTATATGTGATGCATGCATGAGTTATTGAGTTACTTTAGAAAAATCAGAGGTTTTGGATCTCGGGAACCCTGTCAAAAAAATCAGACATCAAATCGGGTTTTTAAAGCTTTAAAATCATGGTTAAAATCAAGAAGGTAACTTGCTGTGATGATATTTCTCTCATCTTATATCCGATTTTAGATCTGTAAAGTGCTATGGATTCACATTAAATAGATATGTCTACTGTGAAATTTGCAGAATTTTTTATTATAGTTTAGTATTTTTCCCCATTCAGAGAATCTGTTTTTAAAGTTAAAGCTCGTTAGGTTTTACCAAAACCCTAATCAGACTTGTGTTATTCATAAATCCCAAACCACAGATCCGATTTTAGATCTGTAAAAAGTGCATATTGTTATTTTTCTGTCTACTGTTCACCACTAAAATTTCAGATATTTCTGTTTAGGATTGATATTTATTTCTGTATTTTCAATCTGAAGTAGCCGTTTTAATCCCTGTTAAAAGTGATATGTTTTAGCTCAGATTGCCGGAAGGGTTTCTCCCTAACCGGAGATGATTTTTCCGATCTGTAAATTGGGAAATCTCTATTTTTCGTCTTAGTTAGTCTCTGTAAAATTTCATAAATTTCCATGGAGATTTGACCCCTGGTTCAGGTCTTGGATTGAGACTGGTTGGTGAATTAGGTCAAAAATAGCATATTTTAGGGTTTAATACAATTTTCGGATTAATTTAATGTCAAAAAATTATTTTTATAATTCCAATTCGACATTAGGGTTATAAAAAGTGCAGGTACCAATTTTTATGGATTTTGGAATCCATTTGATAGATGAATTAAGCAAATTGCAAAACCGGGTTCCTGAAAGATCCAAAAACACTGCTAAAATCACAGTTTTTGTGATATTATTGGATTTTCTTGCATAAGCATATATTTTTAGGGTTTAATCATGTTCATAATCATATTAGGATGCTTTAGGTTTAATTTTGTGTTCATTTGATTTCATTTAGTGCATAAAACCTAAGTTTTTACCAAAATCTATTTCAGAAAACCCTGATTTCAAGGCCATAGTCTTGCTATCGGGGGCAATTTGGTCATTTGACCTAAATTTCGAAATCCTTAACCCTAATTTCATATTTTTAATCATGTCATAGCATATTTGGTTTGAGTTTATTCCATTCAAATTTCAAAACTTGCATTTTATCAAAATATCTTTCTAAAAACCCTAATTTCAAGGCCATAGTCTTGTTATGAGGGGTATTTTGGTCATTTTGACCCCAAATTCGAAATTTCATATCTTCTCTTTCATATTTATTCAATTTTATTTCATACTTTATCATTTTTATTTAAGGGAATCATGGAAAAGGCTTATATCTAGCAAAATCCAAAAATTTCCTGATATTGTTGGATAAATCTAGAAAAGCCAACATATATTCATTAACCAAGTTTTCTAGTTTTGCAGGTACATTGAAGACTTTATTTTTCATGTATTTAAATTTCAATAGTGATGTAATTTGTAATTAAACTTTGGAATAAGTATTTACATTTCCTGCTTAGCTTAGGTTGCATTGCATATAGTTTATTTTTATAATGTTAATGTGTGATGGATGATGATTCATGCATATTTTTACAAATTCACCATGGTCTACACGAATGGCACATGCACTAGCTTCTATGAAGTTTATAAACTTGGTGGAATTTGTATTTATGGCCATAGTCAGAATATGAATGATACTTAGATTTATGATCTTCACATTAGCCACATTCAGCCTACACTCTTAGGCTAACTTCAAAATGCACTGCATTTCTCAAAAATACAAAAAGTATTTCTCAAATCATATCCATTCATTTCATGCATTTGCCAATTCCAATTCAAATTTCAATTCAGAGAAATCAGTTTTCTCAAAATTTTCTAAGTCATATGGAGAAATCGATTTTCTCAGAATATGAAAATCTCAAAGTATGTTTCAAGTGTTTCTCAAGTTCAAAATTCGAAATTTCAAGTTATATTTTCAAGTTCAAAGTTGGAATTCAGAGAAACCAAGTTCTCTCAGAATTGATTTTCATAAAATCTCAAGGTTTCCCCAGAAATCGATTTTTATTTCTCTCAGAAGTATATTTCAAATCCCATTTCACGATTTCTCATGTGATATCATTTCCAAGATTTACATTTTCTAAATATTTCAATCATTCAAAGCAAACATCATGTTTTCAAAATGTGCATTTTCTGAAAATTCATAGCACATGCCTGATTCTATGTGTATTTAGAAATTAGAATATGATTTAGACAAGTTGAATAGAGTAGAGCATAAGATTGATCCTTGGTTCAATTACCCCTGTTAAAGGTGGCAGGAACGGTTGAACCTCGTACCGACAGGCGAGTCCCATTCTACAGAATTTTCCCGCATTTTAAAAACGGAGGCGAGTTATTTTCAAAATCTTTTTCAAAGGTCAGTTTGACTCGCAAAAGTTAGTAAAAATTTTGGGATGATAACAAAGGACCAATGTGAGAATTGGATTTTATGAAGGATCTTGATGATGGACCAGTGTTAGACTGGATTTTGAAGGACCAATGTGAGAATTGGATTTTATGAAGGATTTTGATGATGGACCAGTGTTAGACTGGATTTTGAAGGACCAATGTGAGAATTGGATTTTTATGAAGGATTTTGTGATGAAGGACCAGTGCTTAGACTGGATTTGGAAGGACCATTATAGAAGGTTGCGCTGCTTCTATGTATGGTTTCAGGATTATCCCTTATCCTGAATGGGAATGAAGGGATTTTAAAGAGAATAAAACTCAATTTTGGAATTTCAAGAAGATGGAATATATAAAAAGGGAGGACTCGAGCCGGAACCTAGATTTTCAAGGTAAAAGATAAAAGAGAAAATTGAGTTTTGAAAACTTAAATTTCTAAAGAACCAATTGTTTTCCAATGCGAGGATTGGATTCAAAAGGAAGTCCGAGTCGGAACTCGGAACTTCAAAAGGAAAGATGAAAGGGAAGACTCGAGTCGGAACCCGAATCTTTAAAAGGAAAGGATAAAAGATAAAAGGAAACGATTGGTCTAATCAGAACCAAAGAGAAGCCCGAGTCGGAACTCGAAACCTCAAAAGAAAAGATAAAAGGAAGACCCGAGTCGGAACCCGAATCTTTAAAAGGAAAAGATAAAAGATAAAAGAAAACAATTGGTTCAATCAGAATCAAAGGGAAGCCCGAGTCGGAACTCGAAACTTCAAATGAAAAGATAAGAGGAAGACTCGAGTCGGAACCCGAATCTTTAAAAGGGAAAGATAAAAAGAAAATTAGGATTTGATGAGAATGGAAGATGATTCAGGTTTATCCCTTAACCTGAAAGGGAATGAAGGAATAATATTGACAAATTTAACAAAATTTAATAAAGGGTTGATAAAGAATTAAAAGAAATGATAACAAATGAAAAAGAATCAATAAAATTGATAAAGAATCAGTAATAAAGAATTGACAAGGATTGACAAAGATCTAAAAGAATGGCGAAGCTTGGTACAAAAATTAAAGATACTTGGAAGATGATGAAAGACTTCAGGATTATCCCTGTTCCTGAAGGAAGAAGGACCTCGCAGGACGAGGTTCAGATTTATCCCTTAACCTGAGAGGGAAATTCAGGTTTATCCCTTAACCTAAGTGGGGAAAGAAGAAGAAAAAAAGGAATACCTCATGGGAAAGAGGCATCAGGTTTATCCCTTAACCTGAAAGGGTAATTTTTTGAAAATAAGATTTTGACAATAAAAATTAACAAAATCAATGAAGGATCAATAAGATTGACAAAATTAATAAAAAAAATTAGTAAGACTGATAAAATTGTCAAACAAAAAAGAAGGAGTTGATTGAGAAGAAAAGGAATTTTGTTTGATCCTGCCTGCATGTGGGATCTTTTAAGAAGTAGGAGAGGAATATAAGGAAATCATTTTTGAAAAGAGGATTAACTGCGAGAGCTTGAGTTTTGAAGGGGGATCACTCACGAGAGATCATCACGAGGGTTAATTTTTCGAAGCAATGATTTAAAAACCAAATTTTAGAAGATATGACCAACGCGATGGTTGATCTTTGAATGTAATGATTCGAAATCAATTTTTTTTTTTTAAAAAAAATGATCAACACGAGGGTTGATCTTCGAATGCAATGTTTCGAAACCAATCTTGGAAGATAAGACCAACACAAGGGTTGATCTCTGAACATAAATGATTTGAAACCCATTTTGGAAGATAAGACCAACACAAGGGTCGACCTTTTAATGCAATGGTTCGAAAACTCATTTTTAAAAACATGATCAACTCGAGGGTTGATTTTTCAATACAACGGTTCGAAAACCTATTTTCATCAATATGATCAACACGAGGGTTGATTTTGACAAAGGTTGGACCAAAGAATATTTGACCTTTTTGGTCATCATAATGAAGATTTTTGAAATTTCATGATTTTTGGAAAAACCCTCATAGGTAATATCATTTCTCTCATGAATGATGTCAGAATTTTGTCCCGCATTGTGAAAAAGAACAGGAATTTAATGACAAGAGAATATTTTGAAGTGTAAATGTAATTTTTTTTAACAAAAGATGCCCCAATAGGGTGAAAGAAGTAAGAATTTGAACATAAAGGTATGAAGGAAATTGATATTTCATTTATAAGTGACTATTGAAAACAAGAACTTGACTATTCACATGCATGTGACCAAAAAGATCACAAAAGACTAGGGCTGACTTGCCCCTACAAGACGACAGAAAAAAAAACAAAAGGAAGAAAGCAAGAAAAAACTTTGATATCATCAGTTCTTTGAGTGATCTGGGAAAGGCTTGGTTAGGACGGTGGGCTGCTCTTCTTCTTCGTCCTCTATCAGAAGATTTTTATCAATGCAGTCATGGATGATGTTCTTTAGGACGAAGCAGTGCTCGGTGTCGTGTCCCACTGCCCGGTGGAACTTGCAGAACTTGTCCTTCCATTTTCCCAGGGAGACTGGAGGATCAACAACTCTCGGGAGTTTAATCATATCTTTGCTCAACATATACTCCAAAACTTGTTCGAGGGATTGTTCAAGAGAAGAGAATTGGCGGTCATAACCCCAACCTTCACGTTTTATCTTTTCCTTCTACTTGGCCTGAACTGGCTTGTCATTCTGTTTGAAGGGTTCCTTTTGCTGACCCATCTGCTTGGTCTTGTTATCTTTGCTGCCACTGCCCCCAGAATTAGCCGAGAATGTATAATTCACCTTCTTTTTGAGGTCTTGGCTGCCCTTGACGAGAGTGATGCCTTCATAATTTCCATTGTCCATTCCCATCTCGAGCCACTCAGCTCATTCGATAAGCTCTATGAATGATTTTGATGGGTAAGTGGAAATGAGGCTTCTAAGAGGCTGAGAAAAATTGTTCAGGATAACTTGGAGTGCGTGCTCCTCTGAAATGGGGGTTCTCATCTTGTTGCAGGTATCTCTCCACCTCCGAATGAAGTCTACGGCTTTTTCCTTATCTCCTTGTTTCAGGTTATACAAGTGATTGAGGGTCGAAAGTGCCTCAGTGTTGAACATGAATCCTTCCACGAACAGATTAACAACTTTATCAAAATTTTGCAGCTCGATGGGGTTGATGTGCTCCGCATACCATTTAGCTGCTACGCCTTCTAGACTGCGAGGAAAGCACAAGAAAAGGGCCCGATTGTCTTCACTGAATCTGGCACATTCGGCAAAGAACATCGCGAGATGGGCCTTTGGGTTGCCGGACCCATCAAACTTAATAAATTTTAGGGGGAGATCTTCCAAGCTGCTGTCCCCATCTAAACCAAGGTAGAAGTCTGTCTGGTATATACCCTCTTTCCCTTATCTCGGATCTGTAGGTCTTTGACCATCTTTGTCAATATCTGAACTGAGTCTTCTGCCGGGACTCCATCTTTAGGCTTGTTGACTGATTCAGGTTCCTCTGCCACTTTCTTGACTTGTCGCAGATGTTTCGGGACGAACACAAACTGTTCTTCCTCGGAATCCTCATCTTCTGACTCTGTACCTTCAGAGGTGCTGTCTTGCTGAACCTTCTTCTTGCTGATCCTGACATGCTTCTTGACTGGCTTCTATTTGACCTTGTTTTTAGAGGATGTTTTCTTTGAACCTGCCCCAGCTTGCTCAGACATCATTTTTGCCATCATCTTTTGAAAGATTTTATACATCGCCGGGTCGACATCATCCTCATCTGAATCATGTTTTCAAGACAATCTGGAAGAGTTCATCTCTTCCACTTCGCTGTTATCGCCCTGCTGAGCTGCTCTTCTCTCTGCTCTCGTTTGAACCATGATTGGAACTGTCGGTGTTTTCTGGCGAAATAAATGAAAGGTTCAGATCAAAGAAATTTTGAAAGGAAAAAGAGATAATGAAAGAGGATTTTAAAGAGATCTCTCGATAAAAAGGATTTTATATGAAGAAGATGGAATATACGAGGAAGAGTATTTTTTTTTAAGATGACAAGACTCTGAATATTTTTGAAAAATTGCAGGCAGGATCAAAAGAATTTAAATAAATCAGAAGAAGAAGAATACGTCTAGACTTTTGAGGGATCAGGGAAAGAATTTAAAAGAATGTCCAGGGTTTAAGAAATTTATGAGAGAATAAGAAATATACCATCCTGGATTTTGAGAAAATAAAAGAATTTTTATGAAATAAATATCCAGGGTTTTTGAAAAATAAGAATTTTCAAGATGATATCTACAAAAGAATCAATTTATACAAGCAATGATGCACAAAATAGTACTCCCTAGAGGCTGACTCTAAATGTAAATTTTGAAAAGGCTCGTAGGACCTTAATCCTAACTCTAAGGTTTAGATCATCTGATTCCAATCAAGGTATGCCGATATACCCAAGCCGAAGCTCGAAGTACGTGGCGTAAGAATATTTCTCCGGTTCTAAGGTAATGGCTTCCCAACACCCTTGAGCACCTACCGATATAGCTCGGACTATGGCCCTTAGGTACGTGGTAGCGGGGCGCGAACCCAAATGAGTGGCCCAGTTGTGAGGCTCTCTCCCAAACTATGGTTCAGTGAGACAGCCCAGCAACGTGAAGACCGGGACAATATAGGTAGGGATGTTTTCAAAAATATGTTCAACATGCGAGAAATCAGATGGCTCTAATGCAAGTCCTAAAGAGATAGATTAAAATGAAGAGAAGCATACACTTGCATAAATTATTTTGCATTCAATCCCTAGAATTGAGGAGAGTTGTATTTAAGACCTAAGTCTAATGTGAACATGGAATAATCTCCTCAATATGGTCCTACCAAACCATACTTAGATCCTATATGCAATGATGTCAGCTTTAGGACAGAGTCTAGGCCCTTAAGGTTTGCATGAAAATGAAGCTGACATAGAAGAATAAAGACTTAGAGAATATCAAAGCAAAGCAAAGGCATAGATTCAACCGGACGAAGACGAGTCCCATCGCGGTCGCCAAAACTGTAATCATCGCAAAAATTTTCCTCTCGTAATATTCTCTCTTTCCCCTCTCTTTTCCTTTCTAACCTCTATTCTCTCCTTTTGAAGGGAGAAAAAATAAAAGACAGAAAGAAAGAGAGAAGAGAAATGAGAAAAGGAAGAAGAGAAGAGGAACTATTTTGCGCGGTCTCACTTGACCTTGATTTGAAAAGTTTTAAAAGATTACTCGCCTCCGTTTTTGAAATATTTGTGGGAAAACTGAGAGACGGGATTCGCTCGTCGGTATGAGGTTCGACCGTTCCTGACGCCTTTACCAGTAATCGAACCAAGGATCGAATCTATGCCTTTTGCTTTTCCTAAATATAATCTAAGAATTTATTCTAACTCTAAATGCACAAAGAATCATGCTTGTGCAATGCAAGAATGTATGCTCCTTTTGAAAGATGTTTTTGAAAAATTTCCAAGTTATTCTGAGATGAACTTGGCAAAGGCGTGAAGAAATGATTTAACCTAACTTAGAAATTGAGATAGATCAGAGGGGTTCTAAGTTTTTGAAGTAAATCAGGATTGGAAGAATAGATGAGAGAGAATGACCTGAAGCTTTGAAATGAAAGGAAATGAAGTTTCAAAGTTAGATATAGACTTTGAATTTGAATTTTGAATTTTAGAAAAGGAAATGAATACTTGAAATGGAATTGAATTTGGGTTTTGAAGTTTGAAATTCAGAATGGATCTGAGAAATCCGGATGGTATTTAAGAATAGAAATGGATCTAGATTAGATCCGACAATGGAATTGACATCTAGAATTTGGAATTGGATTCTGGATTCTAAACGGAATGGGATCCAAGATTTGGAATCCAAGATGGACTTGAGTTCTGGATCCTAGAATGGGTTTGGATCTGAAATCTAAGATCCAAATGTAGAATTTGGTTCCTGATCCTAAGATGGATTTGGATCTGAAGTCTGAGATCCAAATGTAGAATGGGGTTCTGGATCCTAAGATGGATTTCGGATCTGAAGTCTGAGATCCAATGTAGAATTGGGTTCTGGACCCTAAAAGGGATCTGGACCTAAGGTCTGGAATCCCAGATGTGATATGGATATGAGTCTAAGATCCAAAGTGTGATTAAATTCTGGATCCTAAAATGGATTTGGAGTTTAAATTCAGAAGATGAATCAAGAACTTTTAAATTGAACTTGAAAAATTTAGAATTTAAATATACAAACAAATTTCAAAGTCGAATTAGACCTTGAATTTTTGAATTTGGAGTTTAGAAGATGAATCAAGAGTCTCAAAGTTAAAATTGAACTTTGAGTTTGATTAGAGTTTTGAATATAAAATGAATTTGGAATTTCAAAATCAAATTTGAACTTTGAAATCTAATTTGGAAATTTTTGAATGTAAAATGAATTTGAAATTTTAACTTGAACTTTGAGATTTGAAGATAAAATAAAATTGAAAATGAGAAGATGAATAGGATTTTACAAGAATTGAAGATTGATTGAAGAAGATATTAATATCACTTGGAGTTTTGAAAAAGGAATTTTAAAAATATGATGCAGTTCTACCCTAAATGATGAATGAATTTAAAGAATTCGAATTTGGATTTTTGAAAAGCTATTCCATTCTTAAAATGAATTAGAAATGAGATTGAAGATATAATACACATGGTCATTGAATGTATTATATAATAATCACATTTAAATTCAAGTGAAGAATAAAATACATTTTTTTGTGCTTTTATAGAGTTTAAAATGAAATTAACTCTCAATACACCTTGACTATGGCCATTGGTATATATATTGAGTTAATTTTAAGTTGAACTCTAATAAAAGAAGGAAATATTTGAAAAAAACATGATGATTTTTTAAGAGATCCAGTGTGGATCCAGTGTTATTTCGTAAAAGATAAAATACTAAGTCTTGTTTACATCCTGACTATGGCCATTGATGTAAATCATCAACTTAGGATTAATTACCTCTTACGAAATGGTGTACGTGCCATTCGTGTTCCCATTTGTGAGATTTGGAGAAAAAGCAAAAAGCATGAAAACGAGTCATTCATGACATTGACTATGCTTATTTATTCTATCTAGTACTAGAAATGTAAAGTTTGTATTAATATCTAGTTGTTTACCAGAATGAAATTGAGATTCACATTCTTAATCTAAGAAGGGAAATAGCCTAATTTCTGCAAAATGCAAGTTAACACAAAGTAAAGGATGCATATAACAAAGAGGTTTATAATCTTGAATCTATAAGGCAAATGCTAGAAGATTTGTACTTATGTCAATGATGAAGTGTATATACGTAGGAAGAAATGAATATATATTATGCTAGTGAAAAACCCCCATATAGGAAAAACATATTCACAAAATAGAAATTCATGGATATCTACCTAAGCATATGTACATGTTTAATGAAGGATTATCCACGTATTGCCTAAACGTAATCTTCATACAAAATGATTTTCAGTGAAAGATGGATTGTCTATCACTTTGCAAAGCAATGAATAGTGGCTGTGTTTGAGATGGGAGTGAGGATGACCTTATACCTACTGCTGTAAGCACAATACCTATTATTGTAAGCACGGTGATGTTGCTGCAAATAGTATTGTAGCAGGGTGCTGGGCATTGGTGGTGTACAGGGAATCACAACAGTGTTTACCACTGTTGTGAACATATATGGGGTGTTGAGAATGGGTGGCATAGACAGAGTGTACTAAAGATATAAGGGGCTGTGGTATATGACAGTGGGTAATGTGTTACAAGATCCCCATGACAGCAGTGAACTAGTTGAGGGTTTTGCACCATGGTGCTGTAATGTTACATGGAAGCTGCTAATAGGTGACAGGAGGATCACAACAGGTCTGAACACCGCCAAAGGCGCGAAAATGGGAGCCACGTTAGCATTGGCATGGCTATGGATACATGAAAATCACAACAGTATTGTTGCAGATACCTTGAAAGAACAGCCCCAACAGGGTTGGGCGCTGTTGCATAAATTGCAGATGAAGTGCCGATAGAGGCACTCAGCAAGAGGGTGTGTGTTGATGGTAGTGAAGGCAACTGGGTATACAACTACAGGGTGGCTGTGCTGTGTAAAGAAAGAAAATGTGAACAGGTTAAGTGGAGAGCATAAAAAGGTGCAGCTGTGGGTAATACTGTGAAACAACAAAAAGAGATGAAGTGTAAGTGTTGGGGCTACTAATGCATAACAGGTAGTAAAAAAAATCTTTGTACTTTTATTAAGTCTGAAGTGCAAAAAGGAAAACAACAAACTATTAACACATGAAAGCTTGAAAATTATGAATTTATCAAAACTGCGAAAAGCAAGAGAATAGCATAGCCTTTATTTACGGCTCACCTGATGATTTTGCTGCCAGCACATAATAGATGTTAGTATTCCATTGACTGACCTGAGGTGGTGGTGTGCTCTTGTAGGAAATTAGCAGGAAGGTGAAGTGAAGCACTTTGGGCTGTATGAAGGAATTGAGCTTGTAGCCTTCAGAGATAAAAGCAGGGTCCGAAATTGCTCATAGACGTTGCATCCTGCAGATAGCTTTTATACCTTCTTGACCAGCTCCGTGTACTCTTCAGGAAGCATATTAAACAGATCATTGCAGATGATTTTCTGTATCCTTTCCTGTAACTTTCAGGATTGGTCGACTCCTCTTAGCTGTAGAGGCTTTCGATGAAAGGGGAGCTGCCAAATTTCCTTTGGATAAGGTCGGAGGAATGGATGCTGTAGAAGCTCTCATCGGATCACTTGAGATTTCTGAAGCAGAGTCGACTTCCTCCAGTTGATGGGGAAATAAACCAAAGAAAGAAGAAGAAGCGGAGAAGAACGATTGAATGGATAGGAGATGGGTATGTTGTCGGACTCCCTTCAGAACGTGACCTTTAGGCTGCCGAGATGATCTTTCTTTGGCTAATTATGAGAAATCAAGAGGAGGGCCGCAACTCAGCTGTGGGACTTCTATAGCTCTGCAGAGGTTCTGAAGGAAGGGGCTGAATGATCGAGAGGCTCGATCAAGGGGAGGAGATGCTTGACCGTGGCGGATGATTGGTTGCAGATGACTTTCAGGAGGGGGACATCGACCGACTTCCTGTAGCTTCGCAGGGGGGAGGTTGATCCTTCTCGTTACTTGGGGAAAACCAGTAAAAAAGGGGAAGAAAGGGTGCAGTGGTGAAGAAATGGTCGTATGAAGAACGAGGGTGCGGGGGGTGAAAGGCGATCGATCAAAGAGGAGAAGGTGCAGGGGTAGAGAGTCGATCGTGTAAGGAAAGATCAGAGGATGGTGGGGTGAAGACGGATGGGGTTAAGGTTCTTCCTGCGGTTTGTTAAATAGGGGAAGAGGAGGTTCGAGAAGGGAGGTGCCGTTAGGCATCGATGGCGGAGAAAAGGAAAAGGGGTTGGAGATGGAGGGTGATGGAGGTTGGTTGTGAAGGCTGAGCCGAGAGAAGAAGAAGGCAGCTGGGCGATGAGGGTTTCGAGCGTGAACAAGAGGGGGGCGATTAGGGTTTATTTGTAAAAACTTTTTGGTTTTTCCAAAAAGAGGCTCCCTTAACAAAAATTTTCAAAAAAAATGGTTTAAGAGTGAATTTTTTAGCAAAATCGACTTTAAAAAGTTTAAACTCAATCACTTTTCTTTGAAATTTTCTATTTTTTTGGTTTTTGTTTTATTTTTCTATATTTTTTTTGTATAAAAATCCTAAGATTTACGAGAAATAGAGATTTTAAAACTGATTTTTTGTAGTTTTGCAAAAATATTTACAAAAGCGAGTCTTTTGAGAATTCGGGTTCTTATTTTTAAATTTTTTCTCAAAGAGGGGGATCGGATCCGATTTGGATCAAAATTGGGTCAGAGCTAAAACTTTGGGTCCGAATTCTAACGAATCCAAGGGATGAATGAAATTTTTGGTTAAAAATTTACCCGATTATTCAGAGGGCGGAGGTCAGGGGCAAAAAGGTTATTTTTAGATTTTTTGGAAAATTTGGGGTGTTCACAGATGTGCATTTTCAAGATAGCGTAAGAGTATAGGCTCAATGTAACTGGTACAAAGATGATGGATCTAGGTCTCGTCCATATTCCGACTAGGGCCGTAAATATGGATTCCACCGAGTTCATCAACTCTCTAAGAGTTGGTGCACGTGCCATTCGTGTTCATCCATGGTGAATTTTGAAAATTTAAGATATATGCATCATAAAATCAGGATATTACTGAAATCAAACTATATGAGATGCAGCCTAATCTAAGCAGTAAAAGTAAATATTATTCCAAATTTGATTATTACAGCTCTGACATAAATCAAAATAAATGAAATACATAGTGTAGAAAGAATCAGCATCCTCCAAATTTTCCTGCAAAATGAAAATTAGTACAAGATAACCAAGAAAATGGGTATATATATATAATATATACAACGAAGAGAGGTATATATATATCAAAAATTGCTAAAATTGGTGCTAAATGATATGTAACAATGGAAGTGTATTTACATGAGAAATTAGATACACGGAGGCTCATATATGTAAATAAGTGCACATGAAGGGATATATATATAAGTATATATATATATGTATATATATATATATATATATATATATATATATATATATATATATATATATATATATATATATACATATAGGTAAATATACATATATATATATATATATATATATATATATATATATATATATATACATATAATGAGAAAATATACATATTATAGAAATTCCATATAATGGGTAAAATCAGAAAATATAGGTATATACATTTTCTGTAGGTGATTTTACACAGCCGTATTTCCCAAATTACAAGATAATTTTTGATAAAAATGGGTATGGAGCTTCCCTATATATCAATAACGAAGCTTGTAAAAGATAGTCAAGAGATCATGAACGGATATGGATATATCTGTTCATGAAGGTGGCTGTTTATCATGACTGCACTCCTGCAGCAGAAAAGATGAATATAACATATACAATGCAGTGGAAGGAACATGGGTAGCGACAAGACCAAATGCAAAGGTATAACCTGTGGCGGGGCTACTATGACATGGTTGTTAGCTACCGTAGAGTGTGTAAACACCAACCATCGACATAATCTGCGGGTAGTGTAAAGGTCTGATGGAGTTCAACTGACTATTAACCTAGCAGCCATATACTAGTTTTTAATAACTTAGGAATCAGGGTGTTAACAAGGGCACACCCTCTTATTGTTACAGGTTTTGGCAACAGCTGTACATAGGAGTTACATGTTACAAATGATACAGAGATGAGACGAAGATAAGAGTAATACAACAAAACTGGAATGTGTACATTGAGGTGCACCATTCTGGTAGTGGCAATAAGCCTGTGAAATGAAAGGGGTCAAGTTAGAAAAATGGGTAAAGATGGGTAAAAGAAAACTATGAATTGGAATAGAGACTCTTTCAACGGATTTTTTTTTAATCAACTGTCCTTATCTCATAACAAAACTCAAAGTCTCGCAACAATTATGGGAAAGAAGAAAGCAAACTATCACAACTGGGAAAGCTACACTCTCATTGCAACCACTATTTAGCACAATTAGAAGCTTAAAAACTAATGCATTATTGAGATGGAAAAGAAAACAAGGAAAGACATGCTTGAAGTTGAAGAGACAAACCAGGAATGATCGAAATTTATTCTTCATGTCTGCAATGCCACTAAGAATCTCTATCTGCTGAACGTGATTAAGTTTGTTAAGAAAATTAAGTTCAGCACCCTCTTGCTGCTGTAAATTCTCTGCTCTCTTCTGCTTTGCCACCTTCTCATATTCCTCCATTGAGTCCTCTTTGTCAATCAAATAAATAGTACCTTTTTTGGTGTATAACTCCTTACAAGTCATACATTGGCAGAGACAATCCCTCCAGGCCTTTGAAAGGAACACTGGTTTCTTCTCCAGAACAAATGATGTCCGATGTTGGTCAAGCCCAAGAATGCAAGTCGTACCATTGGCAGGAGTATCATGCAATGTATTTTCTTGGTCCAGGACACTGCTTTTCTCTGAATTTCCTTCGTCTTGAATATTGTTCTTCCTCAATCCAGCAACAGATACAGCATCATTTGCAACACAATCAGATTTTGGATTTTCAGGAGAACTATCCTTATCAGGAACCGCAGAAGATGAAGATTCATTTTGGATTCCCACACCCTTACTACCAGATAGTGCCCAAATGGATGGAGGGTAAAGTTTCAAGAAAGAACAAGTGAGTGCACAATCTTGACATATGAAATCTGCATACGAAGGCTCTCCTTCATCATCCCTACTTATCTTGTAGATCCTTTGCACCCAACGGTTTTGTAAATAGCAGTAAGAGGGTGCTTCTTTGCTGCTGGGATGAAGGAGACTGTAGAAAGGAATCGACTAGGTCTCCTATAACCAGCAATGAAGAGGCCTGATCCTCTTCTATTGGGCTGAAGGGAATGAGCAGCAGCCTGATTGATCCTCTGTACCCTACGAAATGCCACCCAGCCCACCAAGAGTTGGAGGATTGGAAGCTTCTTCTTGCTGGGCTGGAGGAAGGTGGGCTGAAGAAGATGAAGACGTTGGCTGGGCTGAATGAAAAGGGACGGACAACAGTTGGCTGGGCTAAAGACAGGTGCAGGATGGTGATGTAGCTGGGCTGGAATGGATGAAAAACGCTTGGCTGAAGATGGATGTGCGGCAGTTGGTTGGAGGTGGAAGAGCTCCACGCTGAATGCCCCCCCTGCAAAACAGGAAAAGAACAAATTAATCGGCCCTCTCTCCTCTCTCCAGCCTCAATCGGCTAGCTCCTTCTCCTCTCTCCAGCCTCAATCGACCAGCTCCTTCTCCTCCTTGATGAATCAATAGCCTTCCCTTTTAAAAAAAAAAATCCAGCCCCCTTGAAGAAAAACGCAGCCCCCCCCCATTCATGAGGTTTTGTTACCTCCTTTTTGAAATTTTTTTGAAATAACCGTTTCAAGAGTGGTGCACCTTATGATTTTTCAAAATTTTGTTTCATTTACCTAGGTTTTAGGTAAAATTAAATTTATTTCTTCAGGGAAATTCGGCTGTGCCATTTAAGGTTGCATCCTTCTAAAAAAAAATTTTATTTAAACAAATCAATAAAAAGGAATAAAAAAAATGAATGTGGAAATAAATGAGAGGCTTTTATGGAAATGCCACCTCAATCCACTTTTAAAATCCTTTTGAAAATAAAGTTTTGTTTTGTTTTTGCAAGTCTTTTATTTTCAATTGGGGTGCCACATGTGTGTGGGCCCACTAACTAAAATAAATAATATTGAGAAATTAAAAAGAAAAATTTGCAAATTGGTGCGATCTCCGGGTGGGTCCCGCTTGAGAATAAGAAACTTACCTGGGAGTCTAAGTATGATGCTAGTTAAAAGGTGGGTCCCGCTCCATTTATTTGAAAATACGAGATAAAACATTATTTTTTTCAATAATTTGAAAAAATTGGTTTTTTAGGGCAAAAATATGGATAAAATAAATGTAAAAAATTTTGTAAAGAGATTTAAAATCTTTTTGCAAAAAGTTTTGAGATAAAATCTTTAAAATCAATATCCAAATATCCAGATTGTTTTCCTTGAGAAAAATTTTTATAATTCAAAGTCTTGGGGGTAAAATGGGAAAAATTGGTAATTTTGAATACCCAGGGTTTTAAAAATCAATTTGAAAAAGTTTAAAGATCAAATCTGGATTGACAATTTTGAAAATCAGGAGTTCTGGATCTCAAAATGACATGCTGTGCAGTGAAATGATGCAATGCTATGCAAAGACATGTTCTATGAAATGTCACTCTGAGCTCAGACTTGAAAATTTTAGCTTTTTGTCCAGAAAAAGGATTTTGAAATTTTGCAATTTGAAGATGTCTCTGAACCTAAATATAGAAATTTTGAGGCTCAAGAATGAAATTTTAGACTTTTTGCAAGGTCTAAACTCAGAAAATGACCATTTTGTCCTTCATTGATTCCGAAGAACTGAAATGTGCCGATTGAGGGCGATGTCAAGAAGGTGAGTGAAAATTTGGGGTGTTTATAGATGCCCCTCTTTGCTACTAAGTCGGCTTATGGTTGAGCTTAGTGGCAAAGAAAAACACTTCAAATTTGGGCTATATATATATATATAAAATGCCCCAGTTTAGAAAGATCTGACTGGGTATGAAGAAATTAGCCCGAGGAAAATGGTAGATATGAAATGGAGAAATGAAGAGGAAATAGATTTGCTCTGAGAGAGCGAATTTCAGGTTTTTTCCCTTAACCTGGATGGGACAGAAATACCTCGCGTGGAACGAAGTTCAGGTTTTAACCCTTGACCTGATTGGGGAATGCAATATCTCATTGAAATGAGATTCAGGTTTATACACTTAACCTGATCGGGTGGAATACCTCTTTGAATGAGGCTCAGGTTTGTACCCTTATCCTGATCGGGCGGGAAAATGGAATGGTATGATGGAACCTTCGGATTTTGTACAGTAAATCCGACAGGGGTTTTGCAAAAGGAAGGAAAATGGGATCCCTAAAGCTTGAAAAGGGGTTGATTTTGGGCGTCTCATTGCTGAGACTAAATAGCTTTTGAAATTGCCTTTTGCGAGAAATGATTGTTGGTTCGACCTCGAACCGAAATGGGACTGTCTATGGTGGGACAGTGGGGACACAGAGAAGTGTGCAAATTTGAGAACTCGCTCTCAAAGAAGGGAAGGAATCAAGTCCTTAAGAGGGATTTAAAATTGGTGTCGGGATATATCAAAGACGGATATCAAGCTCTCACTTCACGACAGGATAGCTAGAAAATATTGTCAAAATGTTGAGAATTTTGTTGTTGATTCAAAGTATTTGAAAATGATGCACATTGTTGCAAAGATATTCCTTCTTTTCTACCTGAAGCATTACCTCCAAACGAGATTCACTTCGTAGAATCAAGATTTAGCATCCAAATTGCTTGCGATTGACCTTCTTCTAGGAGGTTATCAATTTCCTTGATATGAACAAGAAAGAGAATTTGATATTATGAAAGCAGTTGATGAAAGAATATTGATAATAGAATTTCACCCATTTAAAGAGGATTCTTGATAAATTTGGCAGTTTGATATCCTGGGAGCTTCTCTCATGATAATCTTGCTGCACTCTTTTGGCTTTCTTGGGTTTTTGCTACATTCTCCTTCATTTTAGAGATGTTCTGACTTTTTCTCTCTCTCTTTTTCCTCTCTTGCTCTCTTTTGGGAAGGGTACGTCACAAACTCCTTCAACTTGGAGATGTTTCGATCCTTCTTTGACGATATTGGCTCATGGGCTGGGAGATCTTTGGATGATAGCTGAAATTAAATATCTTTTGGGGATTGTCGGGAGGTTCATCGCATCTGCCTTCATCTCGACAGTGCTTTGGACTTTCCCTGGAAGGATCTGTCACAAACTCCGTCATCTTGGAGATGTTTCAATCTTCTTTGGCCCCGGAGGTCTACTGTTATCGTCGCAAAATTTTTCCCGTCTTCCCTTCCTTGCGGAAGAGAGAGGGATATGAAGAATTTTCACCTGAGTTGGATGGAGATTGAAGAGAGTGTTTCTTCCAGAGGTGGATCGGTTGAGCCTTGAACCAGAGGAGTCGATTCCTCTTTGGGTTTGCTGATTGGAGGCCTTTCAGATGTTACCTAAAAAAAAACCTCAAGGTTTGCTTGAGCCGTTAGATTTTCTTTTGCTGTAGACAACTAGAACGACCTGCTGATGGGCTGATGTGGAGATGAAAATGCTGCTTCACGTTGGACCTCCTGCTGGCTGGACTAAAGAAGGGGATGAATGTGCGGCAGCTGGCTGGAGAAAAGGGGCGCACGCTGGGTTGAAGGGGCTGAGGTGAAATAGAGGTGAAAGGGGAGATGCTGGAGATGGCTCCCCTGCGGCTGGAGCTGAAGAAGGCCTGGATGTTGATGGGGTTGAAGGCTGATGAAGGATGGCGCTGGCTGCTGTCGCTGGAGATGAATCTCGATCCTCTGCCAAAACCCCAAAAGAGCCAATTTCAATCCCCCCTCTTTTCCTTCGTGAGTGCTTGCCTCTTTTAAAAACCTTCCTTTCTCCCCCAAAAGAAACGCATCCCCTTCCCCCTTAATGAGGTTCCGTTAAATTTTTTTTTTGAAAATTTTGTTGAAAATTTTGAAAAGGCGTGAAACCGATGCCTCATTGCTTTGAAAACTTGCTATTTTTAAAAGAGGCGCCTCTTTGGTTTTTCCAAAATCTTGTTTCATTTCCTAAGTTTAGATAGAAATCAGATTTATTACTTTTTTTATTTTATTTTATTTTGGAAGTTCGGTTGTGCCATTTAAGGCTGCCTCCTTCTTAAAACATAAATTATTTAAACGAATCAAAAAAAAAATGAATATTGAAATAAATGAGAGGTTTTTATGGAAATGCCATCTTAATCCACTTTTAAAATCCTTTTGAAGATAAAGCTTTATTTTGTTTTGTAAAATCCTTTTATTTTCAAATAGGGTGCCACATGTGTGTGGACCCACTAAAATAAATAAATAAATAAATAAGAAATTTAAAAAAAAAAAAAAAATTTGCAAATTGGTATGACTTCGGGTGGGTCCCGCTTGAGAATAAAACACCTCACCTGAGAGTTTTAGTACGATGCTAGCTCAAAGGCGGGTCCCGCTCCATTTATTTGAAGATACGAGATAAAACCTTATTTGTTTTTCAAGAATTTGAAAAAATTGGGTTTTCAGGGCAAAAATATGGATAAATGTAAAAACAAAATTTGTAAAGAGATTTAAAATCTTTTGCAAAAAAAGTTTTGAGATAAAATCTTTAAAATCAATATCCAAATATCCAGATTGTTTTCTTGAGAAAATTTTTTTGTAATTCAAAGTCCCGGGGGTAAAATGGGAAAATTTGGTAATTTTGAATACCCAGGGTTTTAAAAATCGGTTTTGAAAAGTTTAAAAATCAAATCTGGATTGATAATTTTGAAAATCAGGAGTTCTGGATCTCAAACTGACATGCTATGCAATGAAATGATGCAAAGTGTTCATGCAATGCGATGCAAAGACATGTTTCAGTGAAATGTCATTCCGAGCTCGGACTTAGAAATTCTAACTTTTTGTCCAGAAAGAGGATTTTGAAATTTTGCAATTTGAAGATGTCTCTGAACCTAAATATAGAAATTTTGAGGCTCAAGAGTGAAATTTAGGACTTTCTGCCAGGTTCAATCTTTAAAAATGACTATTTTGCCCTTCATTGCTTCCGGAGAATTGAAATGTGCCGATTGAGGGCGATGTCAAGAAGGTGAGTGAAAATTTGGGGTGTTTACAGATGCCCCTCTTTGCTACTAAGTCGGCTTATGGTCGAACTTAGTGGCAAAGAAAACACACCAAATTTGGGCTATATATAAAAAAAAAATGCCTCAGTTAGAAGGATCTGACTGGGTATGAAGAAGTTAGCCCGAAGAAGATGGTAGATATGAAATGGAGAATAAAGAGAAAATAAATTCGCTCAGAGAGAGCGAAGTTCAGGTTTTTGCCCTTAACCTGGATGGGACAGAAAATGATCCGTATGGAACGAAGCTCAGGTTTTAACCCTTGACTTGATCGGGCAGAAAATGGAATACCTCATTGAAGGAGGCTCAGGTTTGTATCCTTATCCTGATTGGGCGGAAAATGGAATACCTCATTGAAGGAGGCTCAGGTTTGTACCTTTATCCTGATTGGGTAGAAAATGGATGGAATCCTCGAAGGAAGAGACCATGATGGAACCTTCGGATTTTGCACAATAAATCCGACAGGGTTTTGCAAAAGGAAGGAAAATGGGGTCCCTAAAGCTTGAAAAGGGATTGATCTTGGGCGTCTCATTGCTGAGACTAAAATCAGCTTTTGAAATTGCCTTTTGCGAGAAATGTTTTGTGGTTCGACCTCGAACCGAAATGGGACTGTCTACGGTGGGACAGTGGGGACACAGGGAAGTGTGTCAATCTGAGAGTTCGTGCTCTCAAAGAAGGGAAGGGATCAAGTCCTTAGGAGGGATTTAAAATTGGTGTCAAGATGTATCAAAGACGGATATCAAGCTCTCACTTCACGTCAGGATAGTTGGAAAATATTGTCAAAATGTTGAGAATTTTGTTGTTGATTCAAAATATTTGAAATGATGCACATTGTTGAAAAGATATTCCTTATTTTCTACCCAAAGCATTACCTCCAAACAAGGTTCACTTCGTAGAATCGAGACTTGAAATCCAAATTGCTTGCAATTGACCTTCTTTAAAGAAGCTGTCAATTTCCTTGATATGAATAGGAAAGAGAATTTGATATTATGAAAGCCATTGATGAAAAAGGATTGATAATAGAATTTCATAAATTTAAAGAAGATTCTTGATAGATCTGGCAGTTTGATATCCTGGGAGCTTCTCTCATGATAATCTTTCTGCACTCTTTTGGCTTTTTTTTTTTGGGTTTTTGCTACAGTCTCCTTCATTTTGGAGATGTTATGACTTTTTCTCTCTCTTGCTCTCTTTTGGGAAGGGTACGTCACAAACTCCTTCAACTTGGAGATGTTTCGATCCTTCTTTGACGATATTGGCTCATGGTGTGGGAGATCTTTGGATGATAGCTGAATATAAATATCTTTTGGGGATTGTAGGGAGGCTCATCGCATCTGCCTTCATCTCGACAGTACTTTGGACTTTCCCTAGAAGGATCCGTCACAAACTCCGTCATCTTGGAGATGTTTCAAATCTTCTTTGGCCCCGGGGGTCTACTCGCTTAATTCGCCTTCATCTTGACGACAATTGAGAGATCCCTTTTGCAGATATTTAATTGCAGCTTGAGGAGACAAGGCTTGGGTAAATGCTCTCTTTTCTAGCGTTCAGGATATTTCCACTGCCTCGTTTTTACAAGAATGGTCTTTAAAATGTGTCATAACTGCGATCAATATCAATCATCTATAGCTTTTCCATAACATTGAATCTTCTTTTCTAGCCATATCGAGGATTTATCCTTCATCCTTTTGGTTGGCCAATAGAAAGAATTTGAAGTTTGAATCTCTTTTCGCAAAAGCTTCACTCTTTTGGAAGTAATGCTGAAAAGATTTGTATAATAAAGTTTTTGAAATCAACAAATACTGTGACAAATTGACAAAATTTTCTTGAAGTCCTGGGTGAAAGAGAGCATTTGAAGTTCGGTTCAACACATCCGCGACGAAAATTCTCTTATCTTTTTCCCCAAAAAGAGAGACTCAGGCTTAGCCCTTACCTGAATGGGAAATGGGAAATACTCCTCTCTTCCCTGAAGAGGAGGTGTTTGCAAAACGGACTTTCGAAGAGAAATTAAGCTTTCGTCAAAGCTCCCTAATATTAGGCTTCTCTTATGGAAAGGGGGCCGATAATAGTGAGGTCAGAAAATTTGAGTCATGAAAGGAACGAGTCCATCATACTCTCCCTGACAAGAGGGTCCTTCATGACGGAAAATGGCCTAGTATGAAATTGGGAGGTTACAAGAAAAGCGAGTCTCCATCGAGCCTCTCCCTTTAAAAAGGGTTCCTTGGTGAAATTGGGAATTGTTTTGCAAACGGTTCACAAAGACATGAGTCCCTTCAAACTCTCCCTAAACAGGGGCTAAGTGAACAAATTGGATAGCATGCGAAAAGAACGAGCTCCCTCGAACTCTCCCTAAAAGGGTCTCTCGCAAGAGAAAATGATCGAAATTGGATATTGAAATTTGATTGACGCAAAGGTCGAAATTGGAAATTGGAAAATTGCTTGTTTGGAAATTGGATGACCCGGAAGTCGAAATTGGATAATTGAATGACCTAACGGTCGAAATTCGGAATTGATAGACCAAAAGGTTAAAATTGTGTGACCCGAAGGTAGGAATTGAGAATTGAGTGACCCGAAGGTCGAAAATTAGAAATTAAATGACCTGGAGGTCAAAATTGAGAATTGAGAATTGAGAATTGAAATTTGAAATTGGGTGATCCCAGGAGTCGGAATTGGAGAATTGCATGATCCAAAGATTGAAATTGGAAATCAGTGGGCAAAATGTCAAATTTGAGCAATTGACAGACCGTGATGGTTGAAATGACTTGGATTGATCAAAGGAGGATGATGAGTTCGAGTCAGAGCTCGAATAAAATATAGAGATCACGAGTCGGAACCCGGATCAACAAAAGAAAATGATGTGAAATAAAACCCGAGTTGGAACTCGGTTTTTCGAAAGTTTGGGATTTTGAAAATGTACCAGTTTAAACATTGGATTTTGAAACAATACCAGTTCGAGCACTGGGTTTTAGTTCAGTATTGGTGATTACCTTCCAATTTTGAATCATTAGAAATTGTGATGGGACTGTTTATTGAAATCCCCATACTGACTGGGATTGTTGTTAATGTAATTGAATGCAAATGAATATGAATTGATGCACATGAATGCACAAGTGCGTGAAATGAGGAATTTGTTTATCCTGCCTGCATACAGAACAATATTTTAAAAATGCCCCAGTGTAACTGGGAAAGAGAGTTGAATCATTATTTGAAGGAAACGGGAAGATTACAAGAGGAGACTAAATGTTTCAGGTGTAGAACTTTTTCAAGTGTCGAGCATTAATGGGATCTGGCAATTCTACACCATCGGCGTTGATGAGCCGATATGAGTTGCGGGGTAATGCTTCTTTGACGACATATGGGCCTTCCCAATTTGGCGACCATTTCCCGCCGGTATGATGCTTGAGATAAGCTGTGGATCGAAGTACTAAATCATTGACTTTGAACCTTCTTTCGATGACAGACTTCGCATACTGCCTGGCTACTCTCTGGCGATAGGATTGAGCATGTTCTGCTGCTTTCAACCTTCTCTCATTGAGCAAGTCTAACTGTATCAGTCGCTGTTGCTGATATTGATCAAGAGGTAATTGTAGAAGCGATGCAAATTTCAAAGCGAGCTTTTGAACATGTAGCGGCAATACTACTTCTGTTCCATATACCAATTCTGATGGAGTAGCATTCGTTGGGGTGCAAATAGTGGTCCGGTAAGCCCATAGTGCATCGTGGATCTTCTCATGCCAGTCACGTCCTGTTTTTACGGTTCGCTCCAAGATACGAATTAAAATTTTATTGGTGGCCTCTGCCTGACCATTCCCTTGAGGATAATATGGGGCAGAGAAATGATGATAAATCTTGAACTTTGAGCAGAATGTCTTCATTCTTTCATTCTTGAAATGACTGCCATTATCTGATACAATGTCATGCGGGATGCCGAAACGGCAGAGGATGCTCTTATGAATAAAAGAGACCACATGTCGGCCTTCTACTGTGCGAAGAGTGATAGCTTCTACCCACTTGGTGAAATATTCTGTTGCGGCAAGGAAATATTTATGGCCATTTGAAGCTGAAGGAGTGATGGGACCTACGACATCGAAGGCCCACATGGAGAACGGCCATGGAGAAACAACAGACTGTAAATAAGTTGCCGGAGCATGAAAAGAAGGTGCATGTATTTGGCATTGCACACACTTCTTCACATAATGATAACAGTCTTGTTGCATAGTCTTCCAATAGTAACCTGCTCTGATGATCTGCTTGACAAGGGTTTGGTAGCCGACGTGACCACCACAGATACCTTCGTGTGCTTCTCGCACAACCTCTTTGGCTTCGTCTTCATCTAAACATCTGGAATACTCTGAGCTGAATCCACGACGATAGAGGACATTTGCCAAAATGAAATATCGAGTGGACATACGCTGGATTGCTCGCTGCTCTTTCTTTGAGAGTTCTGGAGGAAATTCGTCAGTTTCTATGAAAGTTTTGATGTTGTAATACCAAGGTTTCTTCCTTTGCTCAGCCTGGTTTACTTGTTCCGGTAGAAGGAAAGCAGGCTGGTCAAGTCGGCCAATTTCAAAAGAGCGACAAGATTCTCCATTTCTGAATGCCATAATAGAGCCTAAACTGGCTAGACTATCGGCCACTTGATTAAAATCTCTTTTGATGTGGAATAACTGAAATTCTTCAAACTTGCTGACAAGAGCTGAAACAATTTTCTGATAGGGGAATAACTTCTGATCTTTCACTTGCCATTCGGCTCGAACTTGATTGACAACGAGTAATGAGTCACCGTAGGCATGAACTCTCTTAACATTGAAGTCTAGTAGAATCTTTAAACCTTGAATCAGGGCTTCATATTCAGCCATATTGTGGGTACATTGAAAATCCAACTTGAGAGAAAATAGAATCATCTCCTTCTCAGGAGTGATTAATAAGATCCCAATGCCTATTCCGGCCATGTTCTTAGAACCATCAAAAAATAAATTCCAGACTGGAGATTGCTGGATATTGCAAATTTGCTCATCAGGGAAGTCATCTTCGGCTTTCACCTCTTCTGCTAGAGGAAAATCTACCAATTGATCTGCAATTGCTTGACCTTTGATTGATTGCTGCGAGACATATTCTAAGTCATACTGCATCAATAAGACTTGCCATTTTGCGACTCGTCCGCTGAGGAAAGGTTGCTCTAAAATATACTTGAGAGGATTGAGTTTAGACAAAATTTTGACTTCAGATGCCAGCAGGTAGTGTCTTAGCTTCTGACACATCCATACCAGAGCTAAGCAGGTCTTCTCTATGTGAGAGTATTTCTTTTCATAATCTATGAAAGTCTTACTCACATAATAAATGGCGTGCTCTATCAAGCTGCCTTCTTTGTACTGCGCCAAGAATCCGCCGCATGCAACTTGATTGACCGAGATGTATAACAAAAGAGGTTTTCCCAATTCTGGCGGCTTCAGGATTGGAAGATTGAGAAGATACTTCTGGATTCTATCGAACGATTGCTGACACTCTGATCCCCATTCGAACTTCACTCCTTTTCTGAGCAAGTGGTTGAAAGGTTCACATCTCATCGCCAAGTTGGAAATAAATCGTCGGATTGATTGCATACGTCCCTGAAGGCTACGCAACTCTTTGAGATTTTTCGGAGGTGGCATATCAATGATAGCCTTTGCTTTGGCCGGGTCAACTTCAATTCCCTTTTTGCTGACCAGAAAACCCAATAATTTGCCTGATTCGACTCCAAAAACACACTTTTGCGGGTTAAGCCTTAACTTATAAAGAATGAGTCTCTTAAAGACTTGATCAAGGGCTTCGAGGTGATCTTCTCCCTCTTTAGATTTCACGAGAATATCATCAACATACGCATCCATGATTTTGCGCATTTGATCATGAAAGATAACGGCCATTGCCCGTTGATATGTTGCTCCAGCATTTTTTAGCCCAAAAGGCATAACTGTATAGCAAAAAGTGCCCCAAGGTGTAGTAAAGGAAGTTTTAGATTGGTCGCGGGTGGCCAACTTAATCTGGTTGTAGCCGGAATATTCATCCATGAAGGAGAACATGGCATGTCCTGCTGTGCTGTCAATCAGAAGATCAATGCTTGGCAGTGGATAGTCATCTTTCGGAGTTGCCTTGTTGAGGTCTCTGAAGTCTATGCAAATCCTGACTTTGCCACTTTTCTTTGGGACAACGACGATATTGGCTAACCAGTCTGGGTAGTCAATAGTTCGAATAAATCCTGCTTTGAGCAGATCTTCAAGTCCTTCTTTGACTTGTTGCTCTATTCTAAGATCCATTTTTCTCAGCTTTTGCTTAACTGGCTTTACATCTGGCTTCAAAACGAGTCGATGTTCGACCAATTTGGGATCTAAGCCCGGCATATCTTCATATGTCCATGCAAAAACTTCTTCATGTTGTTTGAGAAAATTGGTGAGTCTTTCTTTCTCTTCTGGACTTAGACTAGTGCCGATCTTGAGAATCTTGGGATCTTCCTCCGAGCCGATATTGACATCTTCAGTAGGATCTTGTACTAGAGCAGATGGTTCATCTTGTTTCTGAGCTGAGGCAAACTCTGGTAATTCCTGAAGAGACGGATCAAATTCTACATAATCATCTAACTGTTTTGCAATCTTGTCATCTCCTGTGCTTGCTTTGACTCGGTGAATTACTGTCGATTTTTGGAAAGCCTTTGGATTGATAACGAGTTTCTTGATTGCGCGGGAAGACATTTCTGAAATTTTGGATAAGAAATGGGATTCAGGAAAAATCGTCCATCATACGACAAACCATCATTTAAAAAGAATTATGCATAAAATGACATTGAGTTATAAAATGAGGATGTAGAGACAAAAGAGGCAGATGGCATCCAGATAGACAAAGAAAATTGACATTTTATTGATTTGAATTAATAAAAGACATTGAGACATTTATTTTGAAAGGAATAGAAAGGAAATGCAACAACGATTCTCAATGTGCCCCTTTAACAAAAACAGTCTTCTTTGGTGAGCTCCCGCCGGAAAACCCTAATCCTGCCCTGTGGGGACGATGCTTTTGGATCATTGGCTTGACACGACCATCTTCATTTTTGCCCAGTCCTTTAAAGGGTTGATAACCATGCTTTAGAAGTAAATCAAATCCCTTTCTTACTTTCATGAATTGTGGAAACAATGGATGATCTTTGACAGTGTCGTAGCTGACACGACCTCCAATTTTGAAGAACTTGGGACCTTTCCATCGGGTCATGGCTACAGTGTGCAGGGATAATTCTGATGTTGCCTGGAGTATTTCCCGGCTTTCTTTTAGACTGATTTCTTAATTCTCTCTGATGCTAGGAATATCTGCAGTGAATGATGGTCGAGGTATCATAGGCTGTGGGAGCCTTTCTTCCGGGTCCTCTCCGAGCACAGTTGTAATCATTCCACCTTTTGACCATTTTACGCATTGATGTAAGGTGGAAGGTACTGCATTTGCATTATGAATTCATGTCCTTCCGAGCAGCAAATTGTAGGTGGGTGGCACATTGACCACATGAAAAAGCACTGAATGTACCGAATAATTAATGAATACTTCCAGGAATATCTTGCCTTTTGCCGTCTGACCATGGTTGTCAAACCCATAGATGGTGATAGGGTCTGGAATGTATTCTTCTTCCTTAATGCCTAGCGCCTTTGCGGTCATTTCGGGACATATGTTGAGGCTGCTGCCTCCATCAACTAGTACATGGGGTACTGTCATTCCCCTTACCCGAACGACGATGTAAAGAGCATTATTGTGAAAGGAATGAGGCTTTGGAAGGTCCTCATCCGAGAAAGTGATTGGCGCGTTGGTCATGGCCGAATTCACTATTTGTGCCATGTCTTCAGGAGTGGTATTGGGCTTAACTTTGATTTTTCTGAGCAGATCATCCAGTACTTGCTGATGCTTGCAGGAACTCTTGGCCAAATCAAGAATGGAAACATTGGACAGAGCGGTCAGAGGGTTCTGACTTGAATTCCCCGGCTTGGGCTTGATGATTTGATTGAGAAAATCAGGAAGTCCCTTTGACTTGGGGGCTGACCTTACCGATGCTTCGGAGACTTTCATCTTGCCCAATGCTGAGATTAGATCCATCTTCTTAGAATCAGGAGTTGCTTGTCGAAGCACTGACACCTGATGTTGAACTTGTAGATCTTGTGTAGCACACGACTTGATGTGTTCGTGAGGCAGGAATGGTTGGGCAGATACTACTGCTGTGGTGTGTGAAGGAAAAGGCTGCTTAAGAATATCCATTTTTTCTTCTTCTTCTCCTTCTACCAATAGATTTTTATCGATAAGATCCTGCACAATGTTCTTGAGAACGAAACAGTTCTCAGTGCTATGTCCCACTGTTCTGTGGAACTTGCAGAATTGATCCTTCCATTTCCCCATAGGCACAGGGGGATCAGCCAACCTCGGTAACTTGACCATTTCCTTCGACAACATATACTCGAGCACATCTTCGAGTGATTGATCGAGAGGAGTGAATTTTCGGTCATAACTCCATCCTTCATGTTTAACCTTTTCACGCAATTTTGGCCCTTGGTCTTGCTGAGAAGGCTTGCTGTATTGAGGAGCAGGCTTCGTTTTCTGATCTCCTTTATTGCTGGGATTGCCTGTACCGTAGCAGTAATCTTTCTTCTGCCCTTTGTACTGATTTCGGCTATTGTTGTTGTTATTGTTGGCAGAGAAGGTGAAGTGAGCTTTCTTCTTCTGCTCACCTTGGGGGTTACTCTTGAAAAAAGTGAAGCCTTCATAGACTCCATTCTCTACGCTTAGCTCGAGTCATTCTGCCCGTTCAGTTAATTCAATAAATGTTCGAGACGGTGCAGTAGAGATTAATCCTCTTAACGGCTGCGAAAAGTTATTGAGGATTAAGGACAGGGCGTGCCTTTCCGAGATAGGATCTCTCATCTTATTACAGGTTGACCTCCACCTGTGAATGAAGTCCCGTGCTTTTTCATTCTCATTCTGCCTCAGACTGCAGAGATGACTTAATGTCGGGAGCGCTTCTGTATTGAACAAAAAGCGTTCAATAAATAAATTCACCACTTTATCGAACTCCTTGAGCTCGATGGGATTGATATGCTCAGCATACCATTTAGCTGCAACTCCTTCCAAGCTGCGAGGGAAACACAGGAACAGTGCTCTGTTATCTCTCTTGAATCTTGAACACTCTGCGAAGAAAGTGGCGAGATGGGCTTTCGGATCGCCAGAACCATCAAACTTAATGAATTTTCTGGAAAGGTTTTCGAGATCGTCATCCCCTTCGAGGCCATCATAGAAGTCCTCACTGGTGAAGACTTTCTTGCCCTTGTCGCGGGCTTGGAGATCCTTAACAACTCGGGTCATTTCCCTGAATTGCGACTGCAGGGGTTCCTCTGTAACTTGATTCTTTGCTTTGCGGCTCCTCCTTTGTTCTCGGCCACGTTTCTGAAATGCCGGAGGCATCTCATATTCTTCCTCAGTGTCTTCAGTTGATTCAGATTCATCTGAGATTTCTTCTGATTGAATCTACTTTTTGGGAGCCTTCTTATTCTTGTGCCCGTGGAACTTTTCTCTAAATTGATTTTTTTCTACACTAGACCCAGCCTGTTCACTCATCATTTTATTCATCATCTTTCGGAACATGGCATACATTTGAGGGTCTATGCCGTCATCCTCTTGTTGCTGCTCTTGACTCTTCTCGGATCGGGGGGAGCCCATCTCTTCTTCTGAGGCTGACGAGTACTGCGATACCGTTGTTCTTTTGCCTGATCTTGTCTGAACCATCAAATGTTATGGATGCTCTAATGTAGCTGTGGTTGCTCTCTCTCTGCAGGGCAAAGACCTGATTAGATTATGAAGGAATTGGCTTTTGGAAGAAATATTTATTGAAAAATATGGTAGACAATTTGAAGAAGATATCCCATTACTAGGGACTGAGTCGTCGCGAGAATCACGATAATTGTGTTGTCAATTCTTAGCACGAGAAACAAACAACGAAAATATGCCTTGTTACCTAGGCGAGGTTGTCAAACCATAATAGAAAAAGAGAGAATTTTATTAAAATGAGAAAGTATGATTTTATTGATCTTGACAAAGAGGTGGAGGACAAACAATTTGCCACCATTCACGATAATCAGCAGACACTCTAGGACCAGGAAAGATTTTAAGAGAGACAAAGGAATCCCAGCCGTAGCGGGCAGAATGATATGCCCCGGACCATTGCGCGGAAGTTAGATCAAACTCTGCCATAACTCCTGATAACAATCGGGCTTCGACGTACTGCTATCTCTGGGAGAACTGCCGGACACATCTCTCTGGTTGGTAGTAAGTGCAGAAGAATGGGCCCAGTAACTTGAACCTCTTGCCATAAGCATAGGTGTATCTGGGAGGAGATAGTTGCCGATCAAAATAGTCCCAGACTACATCATCTTCTTGAATGTTGTTGATCATAGACCGGTACTGTGCCACTGGAAGAAGTTCTTGACCATTATATCTGAAAGAGCTTGCTCGGGCTGGAACATGCTGAAAGAACCAGGATTGAAGTGCGTAGATGCATCCTTCGACTAAGATGGATTCTCCAAGTGAGAATCGAGTCAGACCTCGATATAGGAAAGCGAGCGCTGCCATGGCTATGGAGAGGCGATTGGTTTGCCGACTTCCCCATCTTCTCATAAGCTGGATTATTCTGATGTCCATATAGTTTTGTCTGTCTGGGAAGAGGGATAATCCTACAGTGCATAAAACCATTGCATTCTGAATCCTTTCTTTAGCTTTCCTGGATAGCGAACTGATTTCAACGAAGGTCCCGTATTGACGATACAACTTGAGCAGATCGACATATTCATTCCCTTTCAACTGGATCAAAGGCCAGGATCGGCGGCCTGTCATACAAGCTAAGGAGTCTCGGGGGTCCAAACCCTTGACATTGATCAGGAATTGATGTTCTAATGGATCGCTTGGCTGACCGGCTGGTTCTGGTAATCCCATGATTTCTGAAAATTCATCCATTAAAACGGTCATCTCTCCCCACGGGAACCAGAATGTGCACGTTCGAGGATTCCATCGCTCCGCCATTGCATGGATCAGGTTGCCATTGATGGTCTGCTTTTCGACTGCTGATGCCAGTTCTAATCCGCACTCGCTCAAATGGTCCGGGAACATTCGGGAAAAGCTTTTTAGCCAGGAATAGTACCACCGGGGAATGAAAGTTCCGGTGCTAAGGGCTCGATGTTCAGGACGACCTTGTCGCACCTCGTAGGAGATGTGACCTTCAGGAAAGATAGGATCGACTTGACTGGATGCCATCGAACTGAAAACAGAGACAGACTCAGAATGAGACTTAGGAAAATGTGAGAAATTTTGAAAAATTTTGCAGGCAGGATAAAAATGCAACTAGAAATTCGAGATCCAATAGAAAGGTAGAATGTAAAATCGCCTGGAGTTTTGGAAGAAATGGGATATTTGGAAAAATCATCCAGGGTTTGAGACAAAGATCTTGTGGAAAATAAGGATATTTTGAAAAAGACCTAATGAGTTAAAAAAAACATTGGGAAATATAAAGAATGGAGAAAATCATACATACAATCACATCCTGCACAAACATTTATGCACATTCATCATTCCCTAAAAGGCTGACTCTAGATGCATCAATTTGAAAACAGCTGTAGGACCCTAATCCTAAGTCTAAGTTCAGATCATCTTTGTCCAATCCAGTTATGCCGATATACTCGAACCGAAATCCGAGGTACGTGGCATAGAATTTCAACTCCGGTTCTAAGGTAAGGTTTTCCAACATCCTTGAGCGCCTACCGATATACTTCAGACTGTGGCCCGCGGTACGTGGTAGGGGGGTGTTAACCCAAATAGTTGGCCCAGTTGTGAGGCTCTGTCCCGAACTAGGGTTCTGGAAGAGAGCCTAGCAACGTGAAGACCGGGTAATAATAGGTAATTGAGGTTTTGAAAAATGATCACATGCAAGAAATAGATGGCTCTAAGTCTTAGAGAGATAGACTTTTGAAAATCTTTGAAGAAGCATACATTGTTTGCATTCAGATCCTAAATTGAGGAGAGTTGTATTTAGACCTAAGTCTATGTGAACATGAAAATTTCTCCTCAATCTGGTCCAACCAAACCATGCCTAGTCTATATGCAGTCAATGTCAGCTAGGTCAGAATCTAGGCTCCTAGGTTCGCATGATAGCAAAAGTAAAGAGCTGACATTTTGTGAACATAATTTAGATGATTGAACTAAGTCAAGCACAATCTAGGTCAGACAAGGACAGGTCCCATCTCGGTCGCCAAACCTGTTATCGTCGCAAAATTTTTCCCGTCTTCCCTTCCTTGCGGAAGAGAGAGGGATATGAAGGATTTTCACCTGAGTTGGATGGAGATTGAAGAGAGTGTTTCTTCCAGAGGTGGATCGGTTGAGCCTTGAACCAGAGGAGTCGATTCCTCTTTGGGTTTGCTGATTGGAGGCCTTTCAGATGTTACCTAAAAAAAAACCTCAAGGTTTGCTTGAGCCGTTAGATTTTCTTTTGCTGTAGACAACTAGAACGACCTGCTGATGGGCTGATGTGGAGATGAAAATGCTGCTTCACGCTGGACCTCCTGCTGGCTGGACTGAAGAAGGGGATAAATGTGCGGCAACTGGCTGGAGAAAAGGGGCGCACGCTGGGTTGAAGGGGCTGAGGTGAAATAGAGGTGAAAGGGGAGATGCTGGAGATGGCTCCCCTGCGGCTGGAGCTGAAGAAGGCCTGGATGTTGATGGAGCTGAAGGCTGATGAAGGATGGCGCTGGCTGCTGTCGCTGGAGATGAATCTCGATCCCCTGCCAAAACCCAAAAAGAGCCAATTTCAATCCCCCCTCTTTTCCTTCGTGAGTGCTTGCCTCTTTTAAAAACCTTCCTTTCTCCCCCAAAAGAAACGCATCCCCTTCCCCCTTAATGAGGTTCCGTTAAAATTTTTTTTTGAAAATTTTGTTGAAAATTTCGCAAAGGCATGAAACCGATGCCTCATTGCTTTGAAAACTTGCTATTTTTAAAAGAGGCGCCTCTTTGGTTTTTCCAAAATCTTGTTTCATTTCCTAAGTTTAGATAGAAATCAGATTTATTACTTTTTTTATTTTTTTTTATTTTGGAAGTTCGACTGTGCCATTTAAGGTTGCCTCCTTAAAACAAAAATTATTTAAACGAATCAAAAAAAAATGAATATTGAAATAAATGAGAGGTTTTTATGGAAATGCCATCTCAATCCACTTTTAAAATCCTTTTGAAGATAAAGCTTTATTTTGTTTTGTAAAATCCTTTTATTTTCAAATAGGGTGCCACATGTGTGTGGACCCACTAAAATAAATAAATAAATAAATAAGAAATTTAAAAAAAAAAAAAATTGCAAATTGGTATGACTTCGGGTGGGTCCCGCTTGAGAATAAAACACCTCACCTGAGAGTTTTAGTACGATGCTAGCTCAAAGGCGGGTCCCGCTCCATTTATTTGAAGATACGAGATAAAACCTTATTTGTTTTTCAAGAATTTGAAAAAATTGGGTTTTCAGGGCAAAAATATGGATAAATGTAAAAACAAAATTTGTAAAGAGATTTAAAATCTTTTGCAAAAACAGTTTTGAGATAAAATCTTTAAAATCAATATCCAAATATCCAGATTGTTTTCTTGAGAAAATTTTTTTGTAATTCAAAGTCCCGGGGGTAAAATGGGAAAATTTGGTAATTTTGAACACCCAGGGTTTTAAAAATCGGTTTTGAAAAGTTTAAAAATCAAATCTGGATTGACAATTTTGAAAATCAGGAGTTCTGGATCTCAAACTGACATGCTATGCAATGAAATGATGCAAAGTGTTCATGCAATGCGATGCAAAGACATGTTTCAGTGAAATGTCATTCCGAGCTCGGACTTAGAAATTCTAACTTTTTGTCCAGAAAGAGGATTTTGAAATTTTGCAATTTGAAGATGACTCTGAACCTAAATATAGAAATTTTGAGGCTCAAGAGTGAAATTTAGGACTTTCTGCCAGGTTCAATCTTTAAAAATGACTATTTTGCCCTTCATTGCTTCCGGAGAATTGAAATGTGCTGATTGAGGGCGATGTCAAGAAGGTGAGTGAAAATTTGGGGTGTTTACATCTACTCGCTTAATTCGCCTTCATCTTGACGACAATTGAGAGATCCCTTTTGCGGATATTTAATTGCATCTTAAGGAGACAGGGCTTGGGTAAATGCTCTCTTTTTCTAGCGCTCAGGATATTTCCACTGCCTCGTTTTACAAGAATAATCTTTAAAGATGTGCCATTGACTGCGATCAATATCAATCATCTATGGCTTTTCAATAACATTGAATCTTCTTTTCTGGCCATATCGAGGATTTATCCTTCATCCTTTTGGTTGGCCAATAGAAAGAATTTGAAATTTGAATATCTTCTCGCAAAAGCTTCACTCTCTTGGGAGTAATGCTGAAGGTAGACTGAGGTAAAGATTTGTATAATAATTTTTTTGAAATCAACAAATAATTGATTGACAAATTGACAAAATTTTCTTGAAATCTTTGGTAAAAGTGAGCATTTGAGGTCCGGCTCAGCACATCTGTGACGAAAATTCTCCTCTCTTTTCCCCCCAAAAGAGAGACTCAGGTTTAACCCTTACCTGAATGGGAAATGGAAAATACTCCTCTCTTCCCTGAAGAGGAGGTGTTTGCAAAATGAACTTTCGAAGAGAAATTAAGCTTTCGTCAAAGCTCCTTAATATTAGGCTTCTCTTATGGAAAGGGGCCGATAATAGTGAGGTCTGAAAATTGGATCATGAAAGGAACGATTCCATCACACTCTCCCTGAAAAGAGGGTCCTTCATGACAAAATTGGTCTAGTATGAAAATTGGGGGGTGGGGGGGGGGGCTCAAGAAAAGCGAGTCTCCGTCAAGCCTCTCTCTTTAAAAGGGTTCCTTGTGTGAAATTGGAAATTGTTTTGCAAACGGTTCACAAAGACGCGAGTCCCTTCAAACTCTCCCTGAAAAGGGGCTAAGTGAACGAATTGGATAGCATGCGAAAAGAACGAGCTCCCTCGAACTCTCCCTAAAAAGGGTCTCTCGCAAGAGAAAATGATTGAAATTGGATCTTGAGATTGATTGACCCAAAAGTCGAAATTGAAACTTGGAAAATTGATTGTTGGAAATTTGAATGACCCAGAGGTCGAAATAGGATGACCTAACATTCAAAATTGAGAATTGGTTGACCGAAAGGTCAAAATTGTGTGACCTGAAGGTTGAAATTGAGAATTGAGTGACCCGAAGGTCAAAATTGGAAATTAAATGACCTGGAGGTCGACATTGAGAATTTGGAATTGAGAATTGAAATTGGGTGACCCAGAGGTCAGAATTGGAGAATTGCATGATCCAAAGATTTAAATTGGAAATTGGTGGGTAAAATATCAAATTTGAGCAATTGACAAACCCTGAGGATCGAAATGACTTCGATCAACAAAGGAGAATGATGAGTTCGATTGAGAGCTCGAATAAAATACAGAGATCACGAGTCGAAACCCAGATCAACAAAAGAAAATGAAGAGCTCGAGTCAAGGCTCGAGTAAATAAAGAGATCTCGAGTCTGAACCCGAATCAACAAAAGAAAATGAAGAGCTCGAATCTGAGCTCGAATGAGATAAAGAGATCACGAGTCAGAACTCGGATCAACAAAAGAAAATGACAAGCTCGAATCTGAGCTCGAATGAGATAAAGAGATCTCGGGTCGGAACCTGGATCACAAAAGGAAATGAACAGCTCGAATCAGGTTGAGAGATCACGAGTCGGAACCCGGATCAACAAAAGAAAATGAAGTTCTTGAATTAGAGCTTGGATAAGATAAAGAGATATCGAGTCGGAACCCGGATCAACAAAAGAAAATGAAGAGCTCGAGTTAGGGCTCGAGTAAGGTAATGAGATCACGAGTCGGAACCCGGATCAACAAAAGAAAATGAAGAGCTCTAGTCAGTGCTCGAGTAAGATAATGAGATCACGAGTCGGAACCCGGATCAACAAAAGAAAACGAAGAGCTCGAATCAAAGCTCGAATAAAGTAGAGAGATCTCGAGTCGAAACCCGGATCAACAAAGGAAAATGAAGAGCTCAAATCAGAGCTCGAATAAGGTAAAGAGATCACGAGTCGATACTCGGATCAACAGAGAAAATGAAGAGCTCGAATCAGAGCTCGAATAAGATAAAGAGATCTCGAGTCGGAACCCGGATCAACAAAAGAAAATGAAGAGCTCGAATCAGAGCTTGAATAAGATAAAGAGATCTCGAGTCGGAACTCGGATCAACAAAGGAAAATGAAGAGCTCGAATCAGAGCTCGAATAAAGTAGAGAGATCTCGAGTCGGAACCCGGATCAACCAAAGAAAATGAAGAGCTCGAATCAGAGCTCGAATGAGGTTGAGAGATCACGAGTCGGAACCCGGATCAACGAAAGAAAATGAAAAGCTCGAGTCAGAACTCGAGTAAGGTAATGAGATCACGAGTCGGAACTCGGATTAACAAAGGAAAATGAAAAGCTTGAATCAACATCTCTCTTCTGCAAGCAAGGGAAGATGGGAAAAATTTTGCGACGATAACAGGTTTTTGACATAAATCAAAATAAATGAAATACATAGTGTAGAAAGAATCAGCATCCTCCAAATTTTCTTGCAAAATGAAAATTAGTACAAGATAACCAAGAAAATGGGTATATATATATAATATATACAACGAAGAGAGGTATATATATATCAAAAATTGCTAAAATTGGTGCAAAATAATATGTAACAATGGAAGTGTATTTACATGAGAAATTAGATACACGGAGGCTCATATATGTAAATAAGTGCACATGAAGGGATATATATATAAGTATATATCTATATATATATATGTGTATATGTATATACACATATATATATATATATATACGTATACATATAGGTAAATATACATAGATATACATATATATATATATATATATATATAGATATATATAGACATATAATGAGAAAATATACATATTAATAGAAATTCCATATAATGGGTAAAATCAGAAAATATAGGTATATACAGTTTCTGTAGGTGATTTTACACAGCCGTATTTCCCAAATTACAAGATAATTTTCGATAAAAATGGGTATGGAGCTTCCCTATATATCAATAACGAAGCTTGTAAAAGATGGTCAAGAGATCATGAACGGATATGGATATATCCGTTCATGAAGGTGGCTGTTTATCATGACTGCACTCCTGCAGCAGAAAAGATGAATATAACATACAATGCAGTGGAAGGAACATGGGTAGCGACAAGACCAAATGCAAAGGTATAACCTGTGGCAGGGCTACTATGACATGGTTGTTAGCTACCGTAGAGTGTGTAAACACCAACCATCGACATAATCTGCGGGTAGTGTAAAGGTCTGATGGAGTTCAACTGACTATTAACCTAGCAGCCATATACTAGTTTTTAATAACTTAGGAATCAGGGTGTTAACAAGGGCACACCCTCTTATTGTTACAGGTTTTGGCAACAGCTGTACATAAGAGTTACATGTTACAAATGATACAGAGATGAAATGAAGATAAGAGTAATACAACAAAACTGGAATGTGTACATTGAGGTGTACCATTCTGGTAGTGGCAATAAGCTTGTGAAATGAAAGGGGTCAAGTTAGAAAACTGGGTAAAGATGGGTAAAAGAAAACTATGAATTGGAATAGAGACTCTTTCGACGGATTTTTTTTTTTAATCAACTGTCCTTATCTCATAACAAAACTCAAAGTCTTGCAACAATTATGGGAAAGAAGAAAGCAAACTATCACAACTGGGAAAGCTACACTCTCATTGCAACCACTATTTAGCACAATTAGAAGCTTAAAAACTAATGCATTATTGAGATGGAAAAGAAAACAAGGAAAGACATGCTTGAAGTTGAAGAGACAAACCAGGAATGATCGAAATTCATTCTTCATGTCTGCAATGCCACTAAGAATCTCTATCCGCTTAACGTGATTAAGTTTGTTAAGAAAATTAAGTTCAGCACCCTCTTGCTGCTGTAAATTCTCTGCTCTCTTTTGCTTTGCCACCTTCTCATATTCCTCCATTGAGTCCTCTTTGTCAATCAAATAAATAATACCTTTTTTGGTGTATAACTCCTTACGAGTCATACATTGGCAGAGACAATCCCTCCAGGCCTTTGAAAGGAACATTGGTTTCTTCTCCAGAACAAATGATGTCCGATGTTGGTCAAGCCCAAGAATGCAAGTCGTACCATTGGCAGGAGTATCATGCAATGTATTTTCTTGGTCCAGGACACTGCTTTTCTCTGAATTTCCTTCGTCCTTAATATTGTTCTTCCTTAATCCAGCAACAGATACAGCATCATTTGCAACACAATCAGATTTTGGATTTTCAGGAGAACTATCCTTATCAGGAACCGCAGAAGATGAAGATTCATTTTGGATTCCCACACCCTTACTACCAGATAGTGCCCAAATGGATGGAGGGTAAAGTTTCAAGAAAGAACAAGTGAGTGCACAATTTTGACATATGAAATCTGCATACAAAGGCTCTCCTTCATCATCCCTAGGTATCTTGTAGATCCCCTGCACCCAACGGTTTTGTAAATAGCAGTAAGAGGGTGCTTCTTTGCTGCTGGGCTGAAGGAGACTGTAGAAAGGAATCGACTAGGTCTCCTATAACCAGCAATGAAGAGGCCTGATCCTCTTCTATTGGGCTGAAGGGAATGAGCAGCAGCCTGATTGATCCTTTGTACCCTACGAAATGCCACCCAGCCCACCAAGAGTTGGACGATTGGAAGCTTCTTCTTGCTGGGCTGGAGGAAGGTGGGCTGGAATTGATGAAAAACGCTGGGCTGAAGATGGATGTGCAGCAGCTGGCTGGAGGTGGAAGAACTCCATGCTGAATGCCCCCCTGCAAAAAAGGAAAAGAACCAATTAATCGGCCCTCTCTCCTCTCTCCAGCCTCAATCGGTCAGTTCCTTCTCCTCTCTCCAGCCTCAATCGGCCAGCTCCTTCTCCTCTTTCCAGCCTCAATCGGCCAGCTCCTTCTCCTCTTTGACGATTCAATAGCTTTCCCTTTTAAAAAAAAAATTCCAACCCCCTTGAAGAAAAACGCAGCCCCCCACCCCCCCATTCATGAGGTTCCGTTACCTCCTTTTTGAATTTTTTTTTAAATAACCGTTTCAAGAGGGGCGCACCTTATGATTTTTCAAAATTTTGTTTCATTTACCTAGGTTTTAGGTAAAATTAAATTTATTTCTTTAGGGAAATTCGGCTATGCCATTTAAGGCTGCATCCTTCTAAAAAAATTTTTTTATTTAAACAAATCAATAAAAAGGAATAAAAAAAATGAATGTTGAAATAAATGAGAGGCTTTTATGGAAATGCCACCTCAATCCACTTTTAAAATCCTTTTGAAAAAAAAGTTTTGTTTTGTTTTTGCAAGTCTTTTATTTTCAATTGGGGTGCCACATGTGTGTGGGCCCACTAACTAAAATAAATAAATAAATAATATTGAGAAATTAAAAAGAAAAATTTGCAAATTGGTGCGATCTCCGGGTGGGTCCCGCTTGAGAATAAGAAACTTACCTGGGAGTCTGAGTATGATGCTAGTTCAAAGGTGGGTCCCGCTCCATTTATTTGAAAATACGAGATAAAACATTATTTGTTTTCAAGAATTTGAAAAAATTGGTTTTTTAGGGCAAAAATATGGATAAAATAAATGTAAAAAATTTTGTAAAGAGATTTAAAATCTTTTTGCAAAAAGTTTTGAGATAAAATCTTTAAAATCAATATCCAAATATCCAGATTGTTTTCCTTGAGAAAAATTTTTGTAATTCAAAGTCCTGGGGTTAAAATGGGAAAAATTGGTAATTTTGAATACCCAGGGTTTTAAAAATCAATTTGAAAAGGTTTAAAGATCAAATCTGGATTGACAATTTTGAAAATCAGGAGTTCTGGATCTCAAAATGACATGTTGTGCCGTGAAATGATGCAATGCTATGCAAAGACATGTTCTATGAAATGTCACTCTGAGCTCGGACTTGGAAATTTTATCTTTTTGTCCAGAAAAAGGATTTTGAAATTTTGCAATTTGAAGATGTCTCTGAACCTAAATATAGAAATTTTGAGGCTCAAGAATGAAATTTTAGACTTTCTGCAAGGTCTAAACTCAGAAAATGACTATTTTGCCCTTCATTGATTCCGGAGAATCTGCATACAAAGGCTCTCCTTCATCATCCCTAGGTATCTTGTAGATCCCCTGCACCCAACGGTTTTGTAAATAGCAGTAAGAGGGTGCTTCTTTGCTGCTGGGCTGAAGGAGACTGTAGAAAGGAATCGACTAGGTCTCCTATAACCAGCAATGAAGAGGCCTGATCCTCTTCTATTGGGCTGAAGGGAATGAGCAGCAGCCTGATTGATCCTCTGTACCCTACGAAATGCCACCCAGCCCACCAAGAGTTGGACGATTGGAAGCTTCTTCTTGCTGGGCTGGAGGAAGGTGGGCTGGAATTGATGAAAAACGCTGGGCTGAAGATGGATGTGCGGCAGCTGGCTGGAGGTGGAAGAACTCCATGCTGAATGTTCCCCCTGCAAAACAGGAAAAGAACCAATTAATCGGCCCTCTCTCCTCTCTCCAGCCTCAATCGGTCAGTTCCTTCTCCTCTCTCCAGCCTCAATCGGCCAGCTCCTTCTCCTCTTTCCAGCCTCAATCGGCCAGCTCCTTCTCCTCTTTGACGATTCAATAGCTTTCCCTTTTTAAAAAAAAATTCCAACCCCCTTGAAGAAAAACGCAGCCCCCCACCCCCCCATTCATGAGGTTCAGTTACCTCCTTTTTGAATTTTTTTTGAAATAACCGTTTCAAGAGGGGCGCACCTTATGATTTTTCAAAATTTTGTTTCATTTACCTAGGTTTTAGGTAAAATTAAATTTATTTCTTTAGGGAAATTCGGCTGTGCCATTTAAGGCTGCATCCTTCTAAAAAAAATTTTTTATTTAAATAAATCAATAAAAAGGAATAAAAAAAATGAATGTTGAAATAAATGAGAGGCTTTTATGGAAATGCCACCTCAATCCACTTTTAAAAAGAAAAAATTTGAACACCCCAAATTTTTCAAAGTTTTGTAAAAATGACCCTTTTGCCCCTAACCCCGTTTTCTGAGAAAATCAAAGCAGTTTCAAAGTTCATTCTTCAGATTTCCTGAATTAAATTCTATATTGGTATATTCAAAGTTAATTTCGGATCCGAATCCAGGACCTTAAATCCATATTTCCTCAAAAATCGGATCCAAACCCATTTCTGAAGAAATTTTCTCAAAATAGCTTTGAAATTCTCAGAAAAATTCTCTTTTGTAAATATTTTACAAAAACACAAAAAAAATAGTTTTAAATCTTTAATTTCTCGTAAAGCTTTAGGATTTTGTTCTAAAAATACAAAAAAAATATATAATAGGAAAATAACATGAAAACCAAAAAAAAAAATGAGAAAAGCTACAAGAAAACGAGTGATTTTCGAGCTTTTGAAATCTTTTTAAGACAATTTTTCTGAAAACCTCATTTCATAACCATTTTTCAAAAGTTCCCTAAAAAGGAAACCTCCTTTTGGAAAAAAACAGAGAATTCCCAACGGACTCCTCCCGCGTTCTCCTTTCTTCTCTCCATCGTCGATCTGAAACAAACTCATCCTTTTCACACCTTCCATCTCCAACGAGTTTTCCACTCGAACCTTCCACTGCTCCTTTAAAAGAAGGCATCCATCGCTTCTCAAAGGGGGTCATTCGGCATCGATTATCTTCCTCGGGATCCATTTTTCTTCATCGACTCCTTGCTCTCGCATTCTTCTTCTCCGGGGGATCAATCCATTACCCACCTTTTCGGCTGAAGGATTCATTCTATCATCGATTTTCTTTCTGAAGGACCCTCGATTCCCTTCATTGCCATTCCGCAAATCCATTCTCCACCCCAGCGCATGGAGTTTTTATGATAATCAAGGGCCGATATCCATTCTCATTCCATTTGATAAGTTTTCCCTCTTTATCAATATTCTTCCATTCCCAAAGCATCAAGTTTCTCTGCAATTTCCATCGTCTCTGAGGGAGGAGTTCCATCTAGTAGTAGCAACATCCAGCAGGAGTGCTTTCTTCCCGGACTCCATAGAGCCAGAGATCCATACGCATCCGTGGGGAAAATATCTCCAGAATAGACCAGAAGCTCTGTTTTCTCTTTTGCTAAACAAGGTAATTTTCTTCAGTATTCTTTCTGCCCTTCTTTCGTATTATTCTTCTTGATTATTCGCCCCATCGACGCACCGTAGGTAAGGTTTGAGTTGCATGTGCAACATCAACCCACCTTGTGCAACATTGATAGGAATCTTCGGATTCCAACATATTTTTCAGTCTCTGAATATTTTGTTGTTCGAATCTGCTTAGACTTTGATTTTCTATTCTATGTTTTGTTTTCCTGCTAGCCGTGATTAGCTATACCCATCTGAATCCTTATTTTGACAATGGTGATTTCATTTTTTTTTTTTCTGATGCATTCTGTTTTGATAATGTCCAACGATGTCTCATTATATGCGTTGATTCGTTCCATCATCAGTTTATGCATGACGGTTCTAACCTGTATCTTGTTTTCATTTTAGTCTTCAGCTTCATGTTTTATTTCCTCCAGCCTAATCATTCATTACCCAGGTATTTCGCATCTTCCCATTGATTTTTTTTTTTCTTCTTCTTATATGTTGGGTTTTCATATTCGATCATCATATCCTCTGTCCAGGATATATTACAATTGTTCTTGCATAGCATCGACCCATCCATCCCATTTTCCCACTCTTTTGAGTCATTGCTGGAGTTATATGCCACTTGTTCTGCAGGTTCCCCTATTGATTCTAGGTTTGTGTCCCACCTTTATTTTGTTATAATAGATCTCCATTCTGCAGTGTTCCCAGATTTTAGCCTTAGTAATTTCATCCCACGAATCTCATGCTCTGGTTAGTTCATCTACTGTCATAACTTTTCATCTCCCATCAAATGTGTAAAAGTTTACCATCCATAATATCGTTCATGACCGTTTGCACTTTTGGGTCTTCGTCGTGGAAATATTTCAGAATGAGCAATGATTGTGGATTCGACCAGAAGTTTGTGCCCTCTCGAGTGTCGTATGTCAATAACTGGGATCTTAGCCTTGAACCCAGTTCTGGGTAAATGTTCAGACCTCCTTTTCTTAATTGTTTTAGTATTTCATGCTGGACATGATCGACTGCTACATTCTCTGTGCTTGGTTCATTAGATTACATTTCATATTTTTTTTTCTTCTTCTTCTCTTCTCCTGTTTTGACATGATTCTACATTTTAAGGATTGGGTCTCATGGTATCTACCTTATTTGTTTGCTATAAGCATCTCCCATCTCTGCTGCACCATTCACAATGTTAATCATCATCTCCTGTTTTTTTTTTATCCTACTGTGTGGTAACTCCCTCCTGTTCGTATGGTCAGTACCTTTAAAAAAAAAAAAAAGCAAAGAAGCAACAACAGGTTAGAAGTTCCTGAGATAACCTACTTAGATCATTTTGGTAAATTCATAGATGGTTGATGATTGGGGTCAATTAATGCATTTACCTTTCAAAATGAGATGTCATTCTTGTCTCTCGTATTTTTTTTTTAGCTGCATCAACTATCCGCAATTTGCCTAGTGATGCTGGTAATTTAGTATTATCCAAAGAAATTAGGTTTGGCTGGGCGCAACATATGAATCCAGGAGCCATCGATGAGGGTTGGCCCAGGTCCGTTAAATTTCTGCACAAGGCGATTGTGGCCAAAATGGGCATCATTACCGCCTTAACAGTCCCAGTAACCCCAACGTCTCTCACCATCAGCTGGACACTCCCATTTAAAATTTTTGTCCATGGCCACAGCAGCATCTCAGTGACATTACAGATGGGAATGAAAGTGCTGAATGAGTTATCTCAAAAACAGAATAGAAAATATGTCTGCTAAGAGGCGGATCGATGGCCGTTGTATATTAAATGAGTAGCAGCTGGAGCATTTCTATTTTTCTCTTTCAAATTTCATTATTATTGTAACCAGTCTGGTCAATGACTAAACAGTTACCAACAAGGAAAGTGATTAATTCCACAGCAAACGGAAGTATAAGCATCATTACAGGTTCTCCTTTTAACTAGCTTCACAGCATCTCGTGAGTTGGAAGTTGAGATTGGATATGCCTGGTTTCAATTTTTATTTTTTATATTGTTGTGATCTAATTTTTTTACCTGTTGCTTCATTGGTGTTCTACGGTTCAGCATGTCTTCACTCAAGACATGCATCTGTATACTTATCTAAGGAGTGACATTCTTTGCACATAGTCTTATCCACTAGATGTCCCTGTCAATGAGCATAATAATGCTTATGCACCGATAGAAGTGCAGATCCTCTACACCTCCTGTATTCATAGCAGTATACCACTATTGTTGTTCACCTTCCTTACTACCTTAGTATGTCAATAACCATCCATTTTTACATATCCCATAGCTCACCTCCCACCAGCTAGGACTTCTCAGTGTCCATAGTGACTGCCTTGCTGCCATTATTTTGCAGAGAATCTGTCACCAACACAATCTTGTTGACAGCTACCCTGTGGCTATGTCCCTGCCATTCTATCACAGCTTTTGCCCTTTTTACAATTGAGTTGCTGTTCATTTCACCCAGGACATCTCCCAGCTCCTACCTCCTACTGCCATAGCACTGTGCCAACCTCATTCCCTCCTTGTTATTGTCCCTTATTCATTATAATCTGAATTTATTACCTCAACATATTTCCCTATTGTATATACCCCCCCATATATATTTATATATCTATACATACTCATATACATGTGAATACACCTATATATGTATATATATATATATATATATGTATATAGGTATGCATATATCATTTCCATCATTTTTGACTTATATATCTTTTCACTATTTGATTTTCATATGATATATGTGATTTTCCTTCACTAACCTGATTGTTTTGCAGGAAATATGGAAAAGACATCATTACTTGGGGTTGTGCATTTGATTTTACCCATTGTAATAGTTAGGTTGGAATAAGAATTTACATTTCTTGCTTTAGGTAGAATGAATGAGCATCGTAGAATACCATGAATTGTTTACTCCATGCATTTTTTCTTTATTTCTCAAAATCCCCACAATGGTGAAACACGAATGGCACGTGCACCATTTCGTAAGAGGTAAGTTAATTCTAAGTTGACGATTTACATCAACGGCCATAGTCGGGGTGTGAACAAAACTTAGAATTCTTATCTTTTACGAAATAACATTGGATCCACATTAGATCCACTTTCAAAATTCATCATATTTTCTCAAAATATTTTCTTTCTTTTATCAGAATTTAACTTAGGATTAACTCAAAATATATACCAATGGCCATAGTCAGGGTATATTGAGGGTTAATTTCATTTTAAATTCTATAAAAGCACTAAAGTGTATTTTATTCTTCTTTTGAATTTAAATATAGATTATCATATAATACATTCAATGACCATAGTCAAGGATGTATTATATTTTCAATCTTATTTTAAATTCATTTAAAGAATGAAATATGATTTTCAAATCCAATTTCAAGATTTTTTTTATTCATTCATCATATAGGATAGAATTGCATCATATTTTCAAAACTTCCTTTTCAAAATTCCAAGTGATTATCCCTCTTCATTTCTCAGATCAAATCTTATTCAAATCCAATTCTATCTCATTTCAATATTCAAAAAATTCAATTTCAAAGCCAAATTCGACTTTGAAATTCCAAAATCATTTTATATTTAAACTTCAAATTTCCAAAATCAATTCCAAAGTTCAAATTCAAAGTTCAATTTAAACTTTGAAGTTATCTTCTGATTTTTTTTTAGGGGTCAACTTCACCTCCTTTATCTCCAATCAAGGTTTGGATTTAAATCTCAAAACTTAAATTTTGGGTTTCTAAAAACCCGGATCCATCTTTAAATGTCCTATTTGGATTTTCCATAAATCAAATCCGAAATCAAATCCTAGTCTCAAACTTGGATCCAGATTTCCAAGTATAAACTCCATTCCACTTCGGATCTCCAATCACAGATCCAAATTCCATTTAGGATCCAGATCCTCATTCCATTTTAGATCTCCAATTGCAGATCTAAAATCCATTTAGGATCCAGATCCTCATTCTATCTTGGATCTCAGAGTCAGATCCAAAATTCCATTCTAGGATCCAGAACTCAGTCCTACATCGGATCTCAGATTCAGATCCACAAACCAATCTTAGGATCCAGAATTCATTCCCATTTCGGATCTCAGATTCAGATCCACAAACCAATCTTAGGATCTAGAACTCATTTCCATTTTCGGATCTCAGAATCAGATCCAAAAACCATCTTTAGGATCTAGAACCCAATTCCATTTTTGGATCTCCAATTACAGATCCAAATTCTACTTAGGATCCAGATCCTCATTCCACTTTGGATCTCAGACTTCAGATCCAAAACTCCATTTAAGATCCAAAATCCAATTCTACTTTGGATCTCAGACTTCAGATCCAATTCTATCTTAAGATCCAGAGTCCAACCCTATCTCGGATCTCAGATTTCAGATCCAAATATCATCTTGGATTCCAAATCTTGAATCCAATTCCATTCAAAATTCTGAATCCAAATTCCACTTTAATTCCAATTCTTAAAAATCAATTCCATTTTTTTTTCAGATTTCAAATCCAATCCCTAGTTCCAAATTCTGAATCCAAAATTCAACTTCGAAATCTATTTAGAATCTAGACTTTGGATTCAAATTCCATCTTGAATTCTAAACTTTCAAATCAATTTTATTTAGATTTTCTACACTTCATTCTGATTCAATTCCATTTTCATTTCTATTCTGATTCAAAGTCCATTTATGACTTTGAAAATCCCTTTTATCTCAAAACTTCAAAATCATTTTTCAAAATCTAGATTTATTTTCCCAAGCTCTTGATTATTCTAAAAACTTAGAATTTTAATCTTAAGTTCTAAGTTAGAAAACATTTCTTCACTTTATCAGATTCACTTGGGATTTCTTCAAAATATTTTCAAAAAGAGCATACATCTTTGCATTTGCACAAGCATGATTCATTGTGCATTTAGACTTAGGATAAATACTTAGATAATTTCTTAGCAAAGCAAAAGGCATTAATTCGACCCTTGGTTCGATTACCCCTGGTAAAGGCGCCAGGAACGGTCGAACCTCGTACCGACGAGCGGATCCCGTCTCCCAGTTTTCCCGCAAATATTTCAAAAACGAAGGCGAGTTATTTCAAACATTTTCAAAATTAAGGTCAAGTGAGACCAGCAAACGAGTTCCTCTTCTCTTCTCTCCTTTCTTTTCCCTTCTCTCTTTTTTTCCGTCCTTTTATCTTTCTCCCTTCAAAAAGGAGGAAAATAAGAGGTTGGAAAGGAAAAGAGAAGAAAGAGAGAGAGTATTACGAGAGGAAAAATTTTGCGATGATCACACCCCTCTCTGCTTCTGTTGCGGCAGGGGAGGGGTCGAGCCTCTCCTCCCTACTCCTTGTTCCCTATCATGGCAGGGGAGGGGCTGAGCCCCCTCCCAGCTTCGTGTTATGACAGGGGAGAGGCTGAGCCCCCTCTCTGCTCTTTGTGTTGGCAGGGGAGGGGCTGAGCCCCCTCCCTGCTTGTTGTTTTGACTGGGGAGGGGGTCGATCCCCTCCCTTCTCCTTGTTGCGGCAAGGGAGGGGGTCGAGCCCTCCCTGTGCCTCTTCATTGTTTTTCGGTGGGCCGGGGCAAGCCCCCTCGCTTCGCTTTTCCCTGTGCCTTTTCTCTCTTTAGGCAGGGGCATCGCCCCTACCTCTTTTGTTCTTCGGCAGGCAGGGGCAAGGCCCCTTTCCTCCCTCTTTGTATGTCGTCTGGCAGGGGCGAAGCCCCCTGCCTCCCCTTCGTTCCTGACAGACAGGGGCTCTGCCCTTGCCTCTCTTCTACTTTTTCAGGCAGGGGCGCAACCCTGCTTGCCCTTGCTTTATGAGGGCAGGGGTGCAACCCCCTGCCTCCTCGGAGTCTGCTGACAACAAGTCAGCAGGGGCTCGCGGCCCCTGCTTCTGCTTCTTGCGCTTATAGCAGGTGCACATGCGCACGATGCCCCTGCCTCTGTTTCCCTTACGTCAGGACGACGATAGTGCCTCTGACTTTCTATTTTGGTATTAGCTTGCTAAGATCGTTACTTTTGCAGCTCGTACGACGGATCCCGCTCGCGCTCCACGACCCGAGCCGCCAATCGCGTACATCCACGGACGATAGCAATCTTGCAACTCTCAAAGGTAGGGTTAGATTGCACAGAAGACTTGGACAATTGAATTGAGTTCAATTAACTAAAAAGGAAAATTAAATAAATATATATGCATATATATATATATATCATATATATTTATTTGAGTATACATTTAACTGAAGGACGCGGTTTTGCGATCCTTATCGTTTACTTTGCCGTTGCGCATCGCGCACAGGTTTTGTGTTGCACTCCTGTTTACAGTTCCTTTACTTTGCCGTTGCGTATCGTGCAAAGGTTCTGCGTTGCACTCCTGCTTCCAGTTTTTACTTGCCGTCGCGCGTTGTGCGAGGGTTTGCGTTGCACTTCTGCTTACCGCCTTTACTTTGCCGTTGCGCCTAGGCTCTTGCTTTTGCATATGTGTTGGTGTGAACACCCCAAATTTTTCAAAATCTTTTAAATATTCCCTTCTTGCCCCTAAATTCATTTTTTTTTAGCAAATGAATCATTTTTAAATCTAAATTCCAGTTCATTTCTCAAATTTTACTAAAATTAAGTTCATTTTATATGTTTAAATTGATTTCGGATCTGGATCCATTGTCCAAATCCAAATCCGAGTCCCATCGTCCAAATTTTAAATTAAAATTACAGAAATACCAAAAATAGTTTTTTAAATCGGACAGTCCCTCCGACCTCCGTGCTATATTTCTCGATTCGAGGATTAAAACTCGTATATTTTCTCAAAACCTGGGTCCAAACCCATTCTTCTGAAGAAAATTCTCCAAAATAACCCTGATTTTCCATAAAAAAACCCTTCTTTTGTAAATATCTTTAAATTTTGTAAAATCTGTTTAAATTACTTTAGCTTTTAGAGTTTTATTTTCAAAAAAATATAAAAAATATAGAAAATTCAAGAAAAGAACAATATATTTATATATATATAGTTTTTGAAAAACTTCCTTTTTTTTTTAAAACATCTTCTAAAAAACATTTTTTTGAAAAAACTTGTAAAAAGGGGTACCCTTTTTGAAAAGGAGATTTTAACGAAAGTTTCTTAGGGTTTACGGAGACTCTCTCTCTCTCTCATTCTCCGCCCCTCCCTAAACTCTCATCTCTTTCACCCCTTTTCGCAGAACGACCCTCACCGAAACCCTCCATTCATCTCCCCCCATCCATCTTCAACGAACTCCTCCCTTCTAGAATTCTCCTTTCCATCTTTAAGAAGGCACGAAGACTCTCACCTTCGGCACCGCTTTTCACCTCCCCATGCTCGAGACGTGCCTTTCTTCTCCTTCACGTATCCATTTTTCACCCTTCCCCCCGCTTCTTCCTATTCTCTCACAATCCGTTTTTCACCTCTTCACGCTCTTCTCCTCTGAAATCCCCTTCTCTTCTTCATTTTACTTCTGAAGGGAGTCTGACGGCAGATCCATCTTCTATCCCTTCAGTCGTCCTTCTCTGCTTCTTCTCTTTTCTTTGGTTTATTTCCTCGTCAACTGGAGGAAGTCGACTCTACTTCAGAAATCTCAAGCAATTCGGTGAGAGTCTCTCCAGCATCCATTCCTCTGATCGGGCGAAGAAGATCAACACCCCTCTGTAATATTTCGGTGAGTCCCCTTCCTCTCTCATCTTCTTTAACTTTTCTTCCTTTTTAACTCTCAATTTCGGCCCCTATTCAAGCACCTCCTGTGAAGTCGACTTGCCTATGGCAAATCAATCCACAGTAGTGCAAGATTAACAGAGTCCCTGACTCTCACATCCGATCTCCCATTCCTTTTTCTATCTACGTATCTTTTATATTTCAATTTTCCATTTTAAACAACATCAAAAGAGCATTTTATTCATCTCAGGATTATTGCATCTGTCCTTGATCATTTTTTTATTTCCCCTTTACATTTTCTCTGATTTTTGCTCGGTTCCATTAACGCACCCTCCATTAATCCCGATCTGCATACTGCAGTTTCGGCTTATGGACATGCAACATAAATGGAATAATGGATTCCGACACTCATTTTCTTTCTTTTTTTTTTTTTTTTTTTTTTGAAATTTATTTTGTTATATTTTCTTCAGTTTATATAAGTGTACGCATCGATCCATACTATTTTAGATTCAACAATCCTTTTGCGGTTCATTGCATTATTTGCTTCATTTTTCTTCCCTTTTTTTTTCAGTATATGGTCTTGTTTCCATTCCAGTTTTAGTGTCTCGCATCTACCGTATGGATTTAGAGATTACCTCTCCATAACATCTGATCTGATCCAGTATCGGATCAGGTTTATTCTGTTGTGATCTTTCGTTTAGTCCCACGCTTAGTTTATAATTCCATTAGATTTCCCCTGTATTCATATTTTTTTTAGTTTCCCACTTGTATTAACCATTTATCTTTGATGTTTGCATCAGATTGTCTGTTTTGCAGTTGAATCTCCGATTTCAGCAACATTTGACTGCGTTTCGATCCATTTGGTCAAACGAACTCTTAATGGCATTTTATTTCTGAGTGGTTCATGACATTTAACGTCACCTTCCAGTTTAATTTACCATTTCTGGTTTATTAGAATCCCGTGTTCTTTCTTCGTTGCTCTGTATCATCATTTTATGACTCCTGATCATCATTTTTTTTTCCTATTAGGTTATACTATATAGTTTGCATCTTTTGTTCAGTACAGCATAGGCATCAACCTGTATGCCTATTCGGTGAGATTCCAGAGAATCTGATCCATCAAAATGTATGTTGCGTAAGATATTTTTAAGACTGAAGACGAGTCGGCCCCTTGTCGGATGCTATCATTATCTATTTTGCAGGAGCCATTTGAACCATTTCTTATTTATTTATTTATTTTGAGATTGGATCCAGCAGGAATATGGTATGCATTAATTAGCCTATTGATCGATTCAAAATCTAATAGATTTTTGTTGAAGCACAAGAATCACTTAGCACCGTCAATGGTTTACTAAAGCTACTGAAGATCATATTGAATTATACCATGTGTTCGTCTTCACTAATGTTACTGCAAATGCATCTCTTTTGATGTGAAAACTGTATACACTGCTTGTCTATCATTCTAAAAAAAAAAACTGAAGAGAAGGAAATTCAGTTTGATAACTTGGCTTGGGTAGATTGCATCAGTCCATTGCCACTTGCGTGATTTGGTTCAGCATGCTTAGAAGTTACTGGACCTTTATTTTTGCAAGAAGGTGTGCCTGCGTTTGGGGAAAAACCGATGATCATAGTTACATTTAAGCGTTGGTAATGTTCACTGCAAATTCAAAAACCTCCTGCAGCCCATCCATTGTCTGGTAAGTTCAATCTTCACCTTCTTCTGATATGTGGATTGCTATTTGATAATTTGTCCATGTGTTATGACAGTTGTCTTTGTATGATAAGGAAAATGGGCTGTATGTTATCACTATTCATAAATATATATATATATATATATATATATATATATGTATATATATATATTATTATTAGTCTTATGCCAATGCATCCCCACGACCTTGGACAGTGGAGGTTGCATGTACATCTGTGTCAAAATCCAATACATTCAGATTCGGCTGAGGTATTTTGCATATTGGCGATATCCTTTCCCAGGTTGGTTTAATTGGACCTTTGCTTACATATACAATGTGTTCAGACTTAGCTGAGACACTGTGCCCTGTTGGCCATCATCTTGCCTGAGTCGGTTTAACTAGACTTTATGTCATAAATGTTTACATAGTTCGGGCAGGTAAATTGAAATTGTTTAATATCAGACTTGCTCTCAAGCGGGTCAGATTGCCAGATTTTTGAATTGCATGGCAGGATGATCTGATTGTCTTCTGATAACCAGATGCTTGAAATCGTGGTTACATCATCCACTCGATGGATTTCAAGGAATTTCAGCTACAATGCCTGTTGGATATTTTCTACTGCTCCTATCACCAGGGCCGATCCTAGGCTGGACCTACTTAGCAGCAATGAATACTAGCCGCTAACCAGCCATTAGTTCCAGTTCATGTCGGTAAATCATCTATCAATGGGTCTCAGCCACAACCACTTCTGCAAGGTGAATTTCTTTATATGCCTCTCTGTTGGAGATCATAGATCATTAAGGAGTCAGCCAGGTTCGATCCACTCCTAAAGCTGAAAGGAGGAATCCACTATTCTTTAAAATCCCAACCAATTGATGGATCGGTCAAGTCAATTTGGAGGCCTCTGATGGAGGTATGTATTCAATTTTGCTTAGATTTCGAATTGTTGGCACATACATTCTTATACCATTGTCACCTCTCCTCACAACTTCATCCATCTCAGTTGTCATCCATCTGATATGCGTGTTTTTTTTTAATGCACTTGTACCCCCCCCTCTGTTTCATCCGAATCATGAGATTTACTTACTGTGTAAAATTTGGGTTAAAGGCTGATTTACTATAAGTAAAAGGCTACATATATTCTTCATGTTTGGCACTTTCTCTATACTCCAAGACACCTTCACCACCCACAACATCACCTCACACAGCATCCATTCATTTTCCTGCAAAATCATCACCAACCATCTCCTGCCACTTCACAACACATTCACTGCGATTCTAGTTTCTGCACTACACAATACACAGGGATGATTGCAATTTCGTGCATGCATTAAGCTTAGTATGTCATATCTTCACCACCGACACCTAGTCAAGCCTACCCTCATTTCATTCACAACACACCTGTATACTCAATCCAGTGTACCTGTTGCTTTCACAGCAATAGTGTACCAACACCACACTCATTCACGTTGTCAAGTCTTAGGCCTGTTACCTGCATTTAGTAACATCCTGTATGTAGGGTGTGCTATTCTGATAGAGAGATCATGGAGGCTGCCATGCTTCAGCTGGCATAAAGGGTAAATACTTGAGGAATCTGAGCCCAGACAACTCATTCATAAGAGTTGAAATCGGCATCTTGACTTAGAAATTTGTTTGGATAGGGGATTGAAAGGTTGTTTCTTTTGTTTCATAAGAGATCTCTCTCTTGGTAAAGCTGGTTTAAATCATGAAACTGTGGTTGCTGAAGCCTTGTCACATGATCATTAACTCGTGTTAGGATGGGATCCCGCGGATTAAAGTTTTACACCATGTTGATCCAATATTCGAAGCATATTGACATCAGTGATATGTATCATATTTATTCCATCTGCCTTTTAAGACATATACATTGATTCTTGAAATCAATTAGGGTGTAAAAGCGATGTCTCAACTGTATATATCCATAGGAATTTTTCTCTCTCATTAGTATCACCATTCACATTCATCACTCCACCTATATACATATGTATATATATACATTCATATATATAGATGCATATATAAGATATACATATATGTATATATAGGCATGTATATATGTACATAGATATATATCAATATCATTTTTCCACACTCTTAGATCTTATATACCTTGGCATATGAGCATTCTTTTACTATTTGCATCCATATGATATGTGCATTTTTTTTCTTCTCTTTTCATACTAATCAAGTGTTTTGGCAGGGGAATAGGTGGAAAATATTATTATTTGGAGCTGTAAATTCAATTTCATGTATTATAATAGTTAGATCTAATTTGCATTTTCAACCTTAGATAGAATGTATGAGCATTTGTAAATATCATAAATTGCTTATTCTCATACCTTTTTACCTTCATTTTTCAAAATCTCACAATGGTGAAACACGAATGGCACGTGCACCATTTCATAAGAGGTAGATTAATCCTAAGTTGATGATTTACATCAATGGCCATAGTCAGGATGTAAACAAAACTTATGATTTTTATCTTTTATAAAATAACATTGGATCTGCAGTGGATCCTCTTCAAAAATCATCATATTTTCAAATATTTCCTTCTTTTATTAGAGTTTAACTTAGAATTGGCTCAAAATATATACCAATGGCCATAGTCAGGGTATATTGAGAGTTAATTCCATTTTAAACTCTATAAAAGCACAAAAATACGTTTTATTATTTACCTGAATCTAAATAGAGATTATTATATAATACATTCAATGACCATAGTCAAGGATGTATCATATCTTCAATCTTATTTTAGTTCATCTAAAGAATGGAATAGCTTTTCAAAAGTTCAATTTTCAAATTCTTTAAATTCATTCATCATTTAGGATAGAACTGCATCATGTTTTCAAAAATCCTTTTTTTTTCAAAACTCCAAGTGATGTAAATATCTTTTTCAATCAATCTTCAATTCTTGTAAAATCCTATTCATCTTTTCATTTTCAATTCTATTTCATTTTTCAGTCTCAAAGTCCAAATTGACTTTGAGATTTCAAATTCATTTTATATTCAAAAATTCCAATTCAAATCAAATTTCAAAGTTCAATTTGACTTTGAAATTCCAAATTCATCTTATATTCAAAACTCCAATCAAATTCAAAGTTCAATTTAAAACTTTGAAGTTTTCTAATTCATCTTCTGATTCCAAATTCAAACTTCAAATTCAAGGTCTAATTCGACTTTGAAATTCATTTGTATATTCAAGGGTCTGAAAGTGCACTAGGATCGAGGCAACGAGCACTAGAGGGGGGGTGAATAGTGCTTTTAAAAATTTCTGCGGAATATTGAATGATTTTGCAAATCTCAAAGCAAACACACAAAGAACACAAGATTTTATCCTGGTTCGGTCAAACCCGACCTACATCCAGTCCCCAAGCAAAACCCGCTTGAGATTTTTCACTATCAACCTTGTAAACTACAAGATCACACAGACCATAACCGGTCCCATTTTCAGTAACAATCCTACTGAAAGCAAACAACTCCTTTACACCAAGGAGTCCTTCTTTTTACACAAAAGAAATAACAACTTACAATACAACCTATGAGCCTTCCTTTTGAATGCAAATGAGATGCAATTGGCTTTTGAGGTTGTTGAAACACTCTACTCACGAATTCACTATCTCTCAAAGTGATTTGAGTGAAAAACTGAAGTGAAAATATCACGTGAGTGAGAAAACAAATACTTGAATGAATAGGAGTGAAAAGCAAGAAGTAATTCAATATGATTTTATTGAATTTCATTGTTTTTTAGTGTAGAATGCACTCATATTTATAGTTAAAAGATTCCATACGTTGAGAGTATGAAAGGGTGTCAAAACTGTCCATTTTGAACGATCAAAACGTTTGAAAAATGAAAAGACACGCCTTTTTTTTGAAGTTTTAGAAAAATGACAAAATTAGTCGACTGAAACATCAGTTAGTCGACTAATAGTTAGTTATTAGTAGACTGATCGTTATCGTCGGTCGACTGATCTGTTAATCGAGCCGTTTGAAAATCTGAACTTTTTGAAACTTAGTCGACTTAAGAAAAGTTAGTCGACTGATAATATCATCAGTAGACTGAAAAACCTTTTAGTCGACTGCTGCTAAAATCTTCTGAAAAACAAACATTCTGTTCGGTCGACTGATAAAAAGCATTAGTCGACTGCTGCTAAATTTTTCAGAAAATATATGTTCTGTTCAGTCGACTGATAAAACCATTAGTCGACTGCTGCTAATTTTCCAGAAAACAGACATTCTGTCCAGTCGACTGATAAAACCTTCGGTCGACTAATTTGACAAAAATGACTTTTTAGAAAATATGGCGCGAAAGGATTAGTCGTCTGATAAGTCGATTGGTCGACTAATAAACATGAAAATTTAAGAAAAGAGTTTTCTAAAAAGATTTTCAAAAGAGTTTCTTTTAGAAAAGTTTTTCTAAAGACTTTTAAGGTGAAATGCAACCTAAATATGCACTCTAAGTAAGGCTCTTACAAGAATCTAAGACTTTTAATGAATTAAACATTTGCACACTAGTCTTCAAGGATTCTTCACTGAATTCTTCAATTTCTTCATAGCCTTAGCTGAAATGTAGTTGATTCTACTTGCTCATCATCAAAACCTTGTACTTGAAGTATCATGTATGGCTTCATTGCTGTAACAGGGTCAAATTCTAAAATTCATTTTTCAAGTTCAATTCAAACTTAGAAGTTCTTAATTCATCTTCTGAATTTAACAACTCCAAATCCATTTTAGGATCCAGGATTCAACATTCATATCGGATCTCAGACTTTAGATCCAATTCCCTTTTAGGATCCAGAATCCAATTCTATTTTAGATCTCAGGCTTCAGATCCACAATCCACTTAGGATCCAGAACCCAATTCTACTTTGGATCTCAGACTTCAGATCCAAAATCCATCTTAGGGTCCAGAGTCCAACTCTATATTGGATCTCAGACCTTAGATCCAAAATCCATTCTAGGGTCAGAACCCAATTCTACTTTGGATCTTAGACTTCAGATCCAATTCCATTTTAGGATCCAGAACTCAATTCTACTTTATATCTCAGACTTTAGATCCAATTCCATTTGAGGATCCAGAATCCAATTACATTCCCAAGTCTAGAATTCGAATCCAAATTCCATTTTCGGATCTAATCTGAATCTTCTAAATCCATTTCTATTTTTTAATGCCATTTTCTCAGATCCATTCTAAGATTCAAATTCAATGTCACTTCAAAATTTCATATTCTCCTAAATCCATGATTAAATTCAAAGTCCATTTCTGACTTTGAAACTTCATTTCCTTTTATTTCAAAGCTTCAAATCATTCTCTCTCAAAGTCAAAAATTTATTTTTCTAAATCTGATTTACCTCAAAGACTTAGAACTTCTCTGATCTATCTCAAGTTCTAAAGTTAGATCATTTTCTTCACTCTCTTATCAAGTTCATCTCAGAATACTTGGAAATTTTCAAAATATTTTCCTAAAAGAGCATACATTCTTGCATTGCACAAGCATGATTCTTTGTGCATTTAGATTTTAGAATAAATTCTTAGATAATCTTTAGGCAAAGCAAAACGTATAAATTCGATCCTTGGTTCGATTACCCCTGGTAAAGGCGCCAGGAACGGTCGAACCTCGTACCGACGAGCGAATCCCATCTCTCCATCTTTCTCGCAATTTTTCAAAACGGAGGCGAGTTAAATTTCTAAATATTTTCAAATCAAGGTCAAGTGAGACCGCGCAAAAGAGTTCCTCTTCTCTCTTTCTTTCTTTCTTTTCTCTTCTCTCTTTCTTTTCTTTCTTTTATTTTCTCTCCCTTCAAAAAGGAGGAAAATAGAGGCTGAAAAAGGAAAAGAGAAGGAAGAGAGAGAAACCACAAGAGAGGAAAATTTTTGCGATGATCACAATTGGTATTGCCTTGCTTTTGCAGATGACGTGCAGGTTCTTGCTCTTTGCGTATGCCTTAAAGGCATCCTCGTGGAGGATGCAAGAGACATCTATCACTCACTCTTGTGACAAGAGTTCAGTTGGGAGCTGGCGATACACCTCTGTTTAAGGAGAGGGATACCTCGCAAGGATCCTGGCTCTTCGTGTGTGCAGTCTTGCAGAGTCGACTTGAGATTTCAGGGAGCTGCGCAAAAGCATCAAAGACTGCTCCAAATCGAAGCATTTGAAAGGATGTGACTGGCTGGTTCTGCTCGCCTTTTTTGGCATATCTCGGGTGATCCCGAATTGGGGGTTCGAGCGAACTTCTTAGCGGGTGTTCTGTTGAGAAACCCGTATCCCGTCTATCGAGGCCGGTATCGAGTCATGCGAGACATGTAGATACCCCGATAGTGGATGTGATTCGAGATAATCACATGCATAATGTTGGCACAAGGTACTGCTGTTTCAAAAGATAGAGTAAAGTTGATAAACTTTACATCTTTGTGAAACACTCATGTTGGGGCTTCTATTGAGGAGCTATACCCCCTTCATCCTAGAGTACTTGTAGTCGTGCATGACACGTCTAGTACTACGATGATCGGATGAGACGGTCGTGCGACCTCGAACAACGCTAAATGCAAAATGCTGTAATCACATAAATGGCCTCACATTCGCCTTCACAGGCAAGATGCTCGAGTGGTTTAAATACCACAGCATAGAATGGGTCGTTAGTTAAGCAACCCCTAACGCACCCGTTCGCTTCTGGTTGTCTGTCAAGGGAGAGGACAGATCGGTACAAAAACTCCAATGGACAGGTTGTTAACAACCACCCCACGGGCAAATATCTGGCCTCCCCAGTCATAGGAGTTAGGGGATAGGGGCTACACAAGTTAGCTCAACACTTCTGCAGAAGTTGGATGCATCCATGGCACTGCTTTTCAGCCTCTGGGGAATCCTCTCTCGGCTAATGCCGCCCCCTTTGGAGCGGACTTATGATCATCGCAAAATTTTTCCTCTCTCGTATCTTTCTCTCTCTTCCTTCCCTTTTCCTTTTCTAACCTCTATTTTTCTGCTTTTTGAAGGAAGAAGAATAAAAGAAAGAAAAGAGAAAGAGAAGAGAAAAGAAAGAAAGAAAGAAAGAAAGAAAGAAAGAAAGAAAGAAGAGGAACTATTTTGCGCGGTCTCACTTGACCTTTATTTGAAAAATATTTAGAAATTTAACTCGCCTCCATTTTGAAAATATTGCGAGAAAAATAGAGAGACGGGATTCGCTCGTCGGTACGAGATTCGACCGTTCCTGGCACCTTTACCAGGGGTAATCAAACCAAGGATCGAATCTATGCCTTTTGCTTTGCCTAAATATAATCTAAGAATTTATTCTAACTCTAAATGCACAAAGAATCATGCTTGTGCAATGCAAGAATGTATGCTCCTTTTGAAAGATGTTTTTGAAAAATTTCCAAGTTATTTTGAGATGAACTTGGCAAAGGGGTGAAGAAAAGATTTAATCTAACTTAGAACTTGAGATAGATCAGAGGGGTTCTAAGTTTTTAAAGTAAATCAGGATTGGAATAATAGATGAGAAAGAATGACCTGAAGCTTTGAAATGAAAGGAAATGAAATTTCAAAGTCAAAAATGGATTTTGAATTTGAATTTGAATTTAGGAAAGGAAATGAATACTGGAGATGGAATTGAATTTGGATTTTTAAGTTTGGAATGGATCTGAGATAATCAAATGGTATTTAAGAATAGAAATGGATTTAAGGGGGGTTCAAATGAGATGTGGAAATTGACTTGGATCTAGATTTTGAAATTGAATTGGATCTTAAAATGGGCTTAAGTTCAGGGATCCGAGATCCGATGTAGAATTGGGTTCTGGATCCTAAGATGGATTTGGATCTGAAGTCTGAGATCCAATGTAGAGTTGGACTCTGGACCCTAAGATGGAATTGGATCTGAAGTCTAAGATCCAAAGTAGAGTTGTACTCTGGACCCTAAGATGGAATTGGATCTGAAGTCTAAGATCCAAAGTAGAATTTGGTTCTGGATCTTAAATGGATTTGGATCTGAAGTTTGAGATCCAAGGTGAAATAGGATTCTGGATCCTATAAGGAAATTGGATCCGAAGTCTGAGATCCAAAAGTGGAATTGGATTCTGGATCCTAAAATGGAATTGGATCTGAAGTCTGAGATCCAATATGAGTGTTGAATCCTGGATCCTAAAATGAATTTGGACTTTGTTAAATTCAGAAGATGAATCAAGAACTTCCAGATTTAAAAAATGAAATTTAGAATATAAATGAATTTCAAAGTCAAATTAGACCTTGAATTTTGAATTTTAGAAAATAAAGGGAATCTCAAAGTTAAATTGAACTTTGGATTTGATTTGGAGTATTTAAAAATAGATGAATTTGGAATTTCAAAGTTAAATTGAACTTTGAAAATCTGATTTGAAATTTGAATATAAAATGAATTTGAAATCCCAAAGTTAGATTGAACTTTGAGATTTATAAATGAAATAAAATTTTGAAAATTGAAAGAATGAATTGGATTTGATAAGGATTGGAGATAGAATAGAAGAAAGTATTTACATTAATTGGAGTTTTTGAAGAGGAATATTCGGAAATATGATGCCATTCTATCCTAAATGATGAATGAATTTAAATTTTTGAAATTGGATTTTGAAAAGCTATTTCATTCTTTAAATGAATTTAAAATAAGATTGAAGATATAATACATCCTTGACTATGGTCATTGAATGTATTATATAATAATCTATATTTAAATTCAAGAGAAGAATGAAATACATTTGGTGCTTTTATAGAATTTAAAATGAAATTAACTCTCAATATACCCTGACTATGGCCATTGGTATATACTTTGGGTTAATTTTAAGTTAAATTCTGATAAAAGAAGAAAATATTTTAGGAAAATATGATGAATTTTGAAAATGGATCCAGTGTGGATCCAGTGTTATTTTGTAAAAGATAAAAATGCTAAGTTTTGTCTACACCCCGACTATGGCCGTTGATGAAAATCATCAACTTAGAATTAATTTACCTCTTACGAAATGATGCACGTGCCATTCGTGTTTCACTATTGTGAGAATTTGAGAAATGAAGGCCAAAGATGCATGGAAACAAGCAATTCCTGATATTTACAATGCTCATTCATTCTACCTAAAACAGGAAATGTAAATTCTCATTAAGATCCTAACTTATTACAAGTTTTTAAAAATTCAAGTCTCAAATGATGATATTCTCCTCATATTCCCTGCAAAACAAATTGGTTAGTGAAAAGAGAAGAAAAATTGCACCTATGTCAAGATATATGAGAAGATGAAGAAGGGGCATATACACCTATGTTCATATACGTACATATATATATGTATATCTTATATATATATGGGTATGTATCTATACACATGAATATATATATATGTATGTATCCGTACATATATATATATATATACATATATATGTACACCTGATATGTGTATATGTATACATGGGTGAAATGGTGATCAGAGAAACATGGTGGATTTCTCATAGGACATTGAAGGTATTGACACCAATGCACAGGTATGGTAACTTCATTGTTTTAAGGGTTATGATGTCACCACATACTGGACTGGTGCATCCCTGGCTTGGAATTCAAATCGGAGATATGATTTATAGAGATGCTCTGATGAAGATGGAGATTCCTCTGTGGCGGAACCAAGTCCCTTGGCATAAGAGCTAGTAATGGGATTGATCCAACTCAGGTGAACCGTGACACGTTCAGTGAGCTCCTGATTAGTGATGATCTAAGTGGATTTTGACAAGAAATGTACCTAAATGCAGACTCCTAATGAATTTGAGCATGCTTAAACCATGGTTCTAAAAGTTCTGAATGATCTGAAAGACCTGCTTGCTTGGTACTGCAGTAACCTTTGCATAAGAGCGTCATGAGAATTCACTGCCTGATTGATGACAGCACAGACCATAAGTAGATAATAGATGGAAGGCACAAACTTGACTCATGACACTGAACATCAATTATTTAGATCCTACAAAAGATGAACAAAGAGGGAAAGGTGAGTTTGAAAGTGGATGCCATAGAAATCATAGAATTAAACAAATCAGGGGTCATAAAAAAAAATTTCAACATGTGAGGCTGATGCTGTGACCATCCAATTACATGAGCACTTGACATAACTCAGCAAACCTGGCAGCGGCACCAGCATCTTCCTTAGTGAAAATAAAGGCATTGCAGCCTCACAGTATTGGTTGCATAATTGACTGCAGCGTGCGGATGATGCTGCCGATTGAGGGGTAACACTTTTCACACTGGATTGAGCCCTATCTTACCAACCAGTTCAATAAATGAACTTTTTGCAAAAACACAGAACAGAAAACTGCACAGCAGGATTTTGGGAAAAGCTGGCAACCAATTGAACAACACCGCATGTTAACTTGATTTAAATCAAGAAACAGAGTTCAATTTGACAAAAGCATTTACTGTCATTGACCCAATAATGAATCCACTATAACAATCATTTTATAGCCACTTAAAAAAAAAATGATATTGAACCTCCATCAACATATCAACCAAAGAGAAAGATGTGCTATTGGAGATACATAGAGACTGCTACCTCCTCCTCCCAGCATTGTTACTCCAAAACAAATTTAAAGAAGAGACAAGCATTAAATAACAAAAAGCATTAAGGTCGCAGATAAGAATGAAAACACCAACATCACTGACGGCTGATCCCATGATCTGGTTCCAAGCCTAAATTTTATCATTATTTCACCATTCTCATTCACATGTGTGAGTGACATCAACACATTTGACACGTAAGGAAGAGAAAGCACCCTGAAGAATATCCTCATGTTGTATATGCCAGAAAACCATCCCATGAATCATCAGACATTGAGTAATTTAGATATAGTTACAGAAGAACAGTGATCAATGGAAATTACACTCATAGAAACAGTAAAACCACTGCCCATACTGCCGTGGACTCCTGATTTTCCAGGTTTAGGCAGTGCAAAAAGGATCGGACACAAACATTTGAAAAACAGAAAACATGGTGGACTGTGGCAAAGCAGAGTATTGTGAAATGGGAAACTGATGCTGCAAGTTGAATGATATATTTCATGATGGGATATAATGAACCCATTGATGAATGAAGAGAAAATAAATACAGGATGATGAAAGTGAAATATTAAATCACAAAAACTAATGACAATAAAAATCCTATGCTAATACAACTAATATTATACAGATATTTGATGATGTTGATGGTGAAGACTAAATTTCATGGGCAGAGGAAAATCACTAATGGAATCAATGAGATGTCGGATAGTCAACATACTGATCAGATGTTACCAAGTGCATTGGAAGACCATAAACAAAAGCGACTATTCTGGGTGTTTCTCATGGCTAACGCTGGACAATAAAGCAAATATGATGAAGCAAAATAATCCTCTTTGGTAAGTAAACTAACAGGGATCAAACGCACTTCAGAAGTCTGGGCTTAATGAATGCACTCAGTGGGAACTCAGGTCGTCTTATTTCACGTAGTGAGTTAGTCATAAGCACCAATGATTCAAACCCAACATAAAGAACCGATTAACAAATCGATTTTAGACATCAGATCCTAAACAGTTTGGTCAGTGAATTGAGCTCTGACATCAAGCTCTTCAAACTTAAGCAATAAACTGGCTTCTGCAACTCATGTGCACAGAAGAAAGGGGATGATTCCTCCTCTCCCTTTTTTTTTTTAGGCATGAACTAGGTTATCTATGTCAGTAATGTGGATTTAAGTGGAACAGATCAATGACAAGGGATGCTATCCAGGTAATCATAACAACAACAAACAACAATTAATTGTTTAATTGCTGAAATTAGATCGATCAATAATCACATAGATGCTCAATCAAAACTCCATGAATTAATATAGAGGAAAAACAAGAATCGAAATTCACAAAAAATAAAAAAAACAAGATAACAGGAATAAAATTTGAGGATCAAAACAGATATTAAAGTTTGAAATAGATTAGAACAAGAAAAAGAGCATAAATCAAAACAAGACAAAAATAAAAAATAAAAAAAAAGCAAGAAGATGGGATTGAGTTTCAGATGAACTACAGAGAATCATTAACCCCGACTAGCATGAATAAAGCAAAAACAAATTATATAACTGACAAAAGAAATCAAACATAAACTAAAAGAAATATTCGAATTAGGAAATTCCATTTTGCTTTTTGCCAAGAGGTGAGTCGATCCTGCTATATGCAGGCCGACTCTGTCACCTATGCATTGTGATAAAAAAAATGAAAAGATAAACAAAAGAGAATGAAAGGAAGCTCAGAAGGATATAATGAAAATGGGAATCAAATTTCTACAGGAAATCGAAGGAGGAAGGAGATGACCTCTTACCTCTTAACTGCAGGGAATGGTTGAGTTTCCTTCGAAATTTCTGCTTATTGGAAAGAACCAGGTGGGATATTCGCCTGGTATTTGCAGAGAAATTTGGCCTCTCTTAAACACTACGGAGGAGGGATCTTGAGGGACTGCTCTTCAGCTCTTGTAGGGGAAACCTTGAACTAACGGAGGTGAAGAACCCAGGGAATGAATCTTCTATATGTGTTGTTCAAGGATGATTTCGTGGTCTTGTTGTAGTTGATCGTTTCCTTTAGCGATGGGAAAAATCAGAGAAGAGAAGTAATAAAAAAAAGGGGAAGAAGAAGCCGGAAGGGAGAAGAGGAAGATATACTGTGATGGGGTGAAGACGGATGAAAACAAGAGGAAGGAGAAGAAACAAAGGGGTGCGGGGGTGAAGACAATGATGAATCGTGAAAGAGAAGAAGGTGGAGAAGAGATGTCGAGATGGAGAGGTGAGAAACGGATGGGGGCTTAGGGTTCTTCTGAGTGCCCTTTTAGGGAGGATGAATGAGGTTCGTGAAAGGGGTCGTTGGAGATCGAAGGTGGAGGAAGGAAGGGTTCGTGTGATGGAGGGCTTAGAGGAAGAGAGGGTTTTGGTGGGTAATGGAGGAGAGAGAAAGAGAAGGGCGATGAAGAAGTGCGCAGCCATCCTTTTTTCCAATGTCTTTCCCAAGAGAAACCCTAAGAAGGGTTCTTTTGTAAAAAATTTCGGTTTTTCCAAAAAGAGGCTTCGTGTAAAAAGATTTTTCATAAAACGGTTTTAAACTGATTTTTTTAGCAAAATTGATTTTAAACCCATTTGTTTTTCTCATAACTTTCCTAATAAATATTTTTTTTTTTTGGTTTTTGCATTATCTTTTTATTTTTTTTTTTGTATTTTTATAATAAAATCTTAAAATCTGTGAGAAAATAAAGATTAAAACTAATTTTTTTGTATTTTTGCAAAAATATTTACAAAAGGGAATTTTTCTGAGAATTTTAAAAGCCATTTTGAGAAAATTTCTTCAGAAATGGGTTTGGATCCGGATTTTGAGAAAATATGGATTTTAAAGTACTGGATTCGGATCCAGAATTGATTTTGAATATATCAATATGGAATTTAATTTCAGAAAATCTGAATAAATGACTTGATTTTCTCAGAAAACGGGGTTAGGGGCCAAAGGGTCATTTTTACAAAACTTTGAATATTTTGGGGTGTTCACAGATGCCCCTCTTTGTTACTAAGCCGGTTGAGAGCCGAGCTTAGTGGCAAAGACAACACTCCAAATTTTGAAAATGCCCCAGTCAGCAGGTCTGAACTGGGTGTGGAAGAATTATCTTGGAAAATATGGCTTTTCAGGCTTCAACCTTATCCTGAATGGTTTTGGGGAGACGAAATCCTCGAAGATGGTATGTTTGAGCAGAGAATGAGGAAATCGTGATGGGACTTTAGATGAAAATTCTGAAATGGTGGGAAATGAAAATTTTGATCAGGTCTCATGGGTGAGACAAGATACTCTTTTTGGAATGATTCAGGTTTAGCCCTTAACCTGGGTGGGACGAAAATATATCCAAAATGAATTTGGAAATGAGGAAAGGAATACATGAGGACCTTGATGGGACATTTAGAGAAATGCCTCGTGAATTGAAGCTCAAGTGGGATTCTATCCTCGATGGATATACAAAGCATGGATTTCTTGATGGGAGGAGCTATGATGGGGCTGGAAGAAATCATCTCGTCCAAACGAGGAATCTCGTTGAAACGAGACTCAGGTTTAACCCAAACCTGTAAGGAAGATACCTCGCAAAGCGAGGTTCCGGGTTAACTTTTAACCTGGATAGGAAATCTACCATACAGATTTCTCAAATGGAGAAAGCACGATGGGACCTTCGGAATTTGGATGAACAAATCCGAAGGGGTTTTTGCGAAAGGAGGAAATATAGAGTCCCTAAAGCTTTGAAAAGGGGAAGAAATTGGGCGTCTCATTGCTGAGACTGAAATAGCTTTTGAAATTAAATGATCTTTCGCAAATGGTTCAGGTTTGACCGTTATCCTGAGTGGGGGAAATCTACCATACAAGTTTCTCAAAAATGGAGAAAGCACGATGGGACCTTCGGAATTTGGACGAACAAATCCGAAAGGGGTTTTTGCGAAAGGAGGAAATATAGAGTCCCTAAAGCTTTGAAAAGGAGAAGAAATTGGGCGTCTCTTTGCTGAGACTGAAATAGATTTTGAAATTAAATGATCTTTCGCAAATGGTTCAGGTTTGCCCCTTATCCTGAGTGGGGGAAATCTACCATACAAGTTTCTCAAAAATGGAGAAAGCACGATGGGACCTTCGGAATTTGGACGAACAAATCCGAAAGGGGTTTTTGCGAAAAGAGGAAATATAGAGTCCCTAAATGTTTGAAAAGGGGAAGAAATTGGGCGTCTCATTACTGAAACTGAAATAGCTTTTGAAATCAAAGAATCTTTCGCAAATTGTTCAGGTTTTACCCTTATCCTGAGTGGGGGAAATATACCATACAGGTTTCTCAAAAAAAATGGAGAAAGCACGATGGGACCTTCGGAATTTGGATGAACAAATCCGAAAGGGGTTTTTGCGAAAGGAGGAAATATAGAGTCCCTAAAGCTTTGAAAAGGGGAAGAAATTGGGCGTCTCATTGCTGAGACTGAAATAGCTTTTGAAATCAAAGAATCTTTCGCAGAAATTTCAGGTTTGACCCTTATCCTGAGTGGGTAGTCCATACGGAATTCTTAAATGAGAAAACCGTGATGGGACAGGAAGAGATACTTCCTTCAGAGGCAACTCTTTTTGGGAATTATAAACAACGCTTAGTTGCATCAAAAATGAATATTGAATGTTTATTTAATTCTTGGAATAGCTAGAAAATTTTGCCAATAAGATAAAATCATAGTAGATTCAAACGCTTCTAAATGTGCACGTATGTGCAAAGATATGCCCTCTTTTACCTAGAGTATTTCCTTCAATGAGGTTAACTCCTCGGTTTTAAGAGTCAAATTCAAAAATTTAGCGCTGATGATTTTCTTCAAGGAAGCTATCCATTTCCCTGATATGAGAATAAAAGAAATATTCTTAACTTCATAAAAGCAGGAAATGAAGAGATATTGATAAAAGAATTTTGCATGAGAAAAGATGACTTCTGGCAACTTTGGCAGTTTGATATCTGGGTGTTTTCCCTACGATGATCTTTTTGCACTCTTTTTGAGTCATTTGGGCTTTCTCGGTTTTTCACATCATCCTTCAATTGGATGTCCTGACTTTTCTCTCTTTTTCAGGGAAGGGTACGTCACAAACTCCTTCATCTTGGAGATGCTCCGATCCTTCTATTTCTCAAGGATTATATATGATATTGGCTCAAAAGATCTTTAGATGATAGTTGGAATCAAATATCTTTTAGGGTTTGTCGGTAGGCCCATCACATCTGCCTTCATCTCGACGGTGATCCGAACTTTCCCTGGAAGGATCCGTCACAAACTCCGTCATCTTGAAGATGTTTCAAATCTTCTTTGGCCCGGGGGTCTACTCGCTTAATTCGCCTTCATCTTGACGACAATTGAGAGATCTTTTTTGCGGATATTTGATTGCAGCTTAGAAAATGAGAAGATATGGATTAAGTGGATTCTTTTGTAGCTCAGGATATTCCCACTGCCTGATTGCCAGAAAGTCATTTTGAAACATGCGTCATAGACAAGATCAATATCAATTTGCTTCTGGCTTTTCAACATCATTGAAGATTTCTTTCATTGATCATATCGAGGACATTTCTTACATCCTTTTGGTTGATCAACAGGAAAAGATTTGAATTTTACCTCTTTTTCGCAAAAAGTTTCACCTTTTGGAAGGAAATACAGGAGGTAATCTGAGAAAATTCTTTTTGTGGAATAAGAATATTTAGAATCAACAAATGCTTTTAGCAAATTGGCAAAGTTTTCATGAATTCTTTGTGAAATAATCATTGAATATAGATTTTGATGAGACCTTGAGTTGCAATCTTTTGATTTTGGGAAATACATGATAAGCAAAGGCTGGAACCTTTGAAATACATGACCAGCAGCAGCTGGAACGTTTGAAATACATGACCAGCGAAAGCTGGAACGTTTGAAATATCTAACCAGCGAAAGCTGGAACGTTTGAAATACATGACCAGCAAAAGCTGGAACATTTGAAATACATGACCAGTAAAAGCTGGATCTTTTGGAAATATATGACCAACGAAAGTTGGATCTTTTGGAAATACATGACCAGTGAGATGCTGGATCTTTTGTTAATACATCAGATTTAAGTCAGATCTTGAATTTTTGTAAAAGGAAAGAATTTGATCAGAATACTGAATTTAGAAGGTTACCGATACGAGGACCGGATTCCTAAATGAGCTCAACATATGATTGAAAATTTTGAGAAATAACCAGTGCGAGGACTGGGTTGTGAAGATGAGCTAAGAAAGGTAAAATTTGATGAGAGATTCTGAATTCAATGGACCGTCACATCCTAACTGCGCGGTGGTCTGTTTTCAGGATTTATCTCCTTATCCTGAACTGGGAAGAAAGGAAAGAAATTCCTCGTTAGCAGGAGGCATCAGGTTTATCCCTTAACCTGAAGGGGCACAGATAGATTTTTAAAAAGAATAAACCTGGATTTTTGAAATTTTTGAAATGGATTAGTCGGAAGGCTGGATTTTGAAAGAATGTCCCGCCTGGCAGTTGAGATTTTTTGAAAAAGAAGAGAGTCCGAGTTGGGACTCGAATCCTCAGAAAATAAAAGATAAAGAGAAACCCGAGTTTTGAAAACTTAAATTTCTAAAGAAACAATTGTTTTCCAATGCGAGGATTGGATTCAGAAGGAAGTCCGAGTCGGGACTCGGAACTTCAAACAAAAAATAATAGAAGAAAAACCTGAGCTGGAACTCGGATGTCTAAAGAAATAAAGGATGTCTAATGCGAGGATTGGATTCAGAAGGAAGTTCTGGTCGGAACTCAGAACTTCGAACGAAAATAATAGAAGAAAAACCCGAGCTGGGACTCGGATTTCTAAAGAAATGATGGATTTCCAATGCTAGGATTGGATTCAGAAGGAAGTCCTGGTCGGAACTCAGAACTTCGAACAAAAATAATAGAAGAAAAACCCGAGCAGGAACTCAGATTTCTAAAGAAATGATGGATTTCCAATGCGAGGATTGGATTCAGAAGGAAGTCCTGGTCGGAACTCAGAACTTCGAACGAAAATAATAGAAGAAAAACCCGAGCTGGAACTCGGATTTCTAAAGAAATGATGGATTTCCAATGCGAGGATTGGATTCAGAAGGAAGTTCTAGTCGGAACTCAGAACTTCGAACGAAAGATATAGAGGGAAAAACCTGAGTGGAAACTCGGGTTTTTAACAGAAAGTTTTTAATCAAAAGATTGAGTTTTTGAAAAATTTTCAGTGCGAGGACCGGACCTGGGATTGAGAATGACCATTTAGAGGACTAAATTTATTTGCATGTGATCTGATTGCCCCCTTATCTCGACTGGGGAGAAAATAAAATTTGAAGAGAAAAAAAAATGAGAAGATATAGAAATTGATGGAAGATTTAACAAAAGAGAAGAATCAAGGAATTTTTTTTGGAAAGAATCTTTGTAAAAGAATTCTCATAGGTAGCATTGTTGCTCCTATGAGGGGTTTCAGGATTATCCCTTATCCTGAATGGGAAAGGAATAAAATTTAGACAGAAGTTGATGAAAAAGCTTTGATAAAGAATTGGAAGAATTAAAACTTAATTAAGAAATAAAACTGATAAAATTGAATGAAGAAAAAGATTTAGCAGAGATTAATGAAGCTTTAAAAGAGAAAGACATTCAGGACTATCCCTTATCCTGAAGAAAGAAGGACCTCGTAGGATGAGGTTTCAGGTTTATCCCTTAACCTGAAAGGGGGAGAAAGAAAGAAAAGAAGGAAAAAGAAATACCTCATGGGAAAGAGGCATCAGGTTTATCCCTTAACCTGAAGGGGTATTCTTTGAAAATAAGAATCAAGGAGAATTAATAAAATGGATGAATAATAATAAAAATGAATAAAAATTGATAAAATGGATAAACAAAAGGTTGATAAAAGTTGAGAAAAAGAGTTTGATCCTGCCTGCATGTGGGATCTTTAAAATGAGAGAAGAAGACAAGAAAAATCATTTTTGGAAAGAAGGATTAACCACGAGAGCTAATCTTTGAAAGGGGATCATTCATGAGAGATCATCATGAGGGTTAATTTTTTAAAGCAATGATTTGAAAATCAATTTGTAGAAAATATGACCAACACGAGGGTTGATATTTGAATGTAATGATCCAAAATCATTTTTTTAGAAAATATGATCAACACAAGGGTAGATCTTTGAATGCAATGATTTGAAATCAATTTTTAGAAAACATAATCAACACCAGGATTGATCTTTGAATGCAATGATTCGAAATCATTTTTTTAGAAAATATGATCAACACAAGAGTTGATGTTTGAATGTAATGAAATCAATTTTTGGAAAAATGAGATCAACACAAGGGTTGATCTTTGAAATGCAATGATTCAAAATCAATTTGTAGAAAAATATGATCAACACGAGGGTTGATATTTGAATGTAATGATCCAAAATCAATTTTTTAGAAAATATGATCAACACAAGGGTAGATCTTTGAATGCAATGATTTGAAATCAATTTTTAGAAAACATAATCAACACCAGGATTGATCTTTGAATGCAATGATTCGAAATCATTTTTTTAGAAAATATGATCAACACAAGAGTTGATGTTTGAATGTAATGAAATCAATTTTTGGAAAAATAAGATCAACACAAGGGTTGATCTTTGAAATGCAATGATTCGAAATCAATTTGTAGAAAAATATGATCAACACGAGGGTTGATTTTGAATGTAATGAAATCAACTTTTGGAAAATGAGATCAACACAAGGGTTGATCTTTGAATGTAATGGTTCAGAATCAGTATGATCAACACAAGGATTGATCTTTGAAGTGTAATGGTTTGAAAACCAAATTTTTAGAAAATATGATCAACACAAGGGTTGATCTTTTTGAAATTTAATGGTTTGAAAAACCAAATTTTTAGAAAATATGATCAACGCAAGGGTTGATATTTGAATGTAATGAAATCAAATTTTGGAAAATGAGATCAACACAAGGGTTGATCTTTGAATGCAATGAAATCAAATTTTGGAAAATGAGATCAACACAAGGGTTGATGTTTGAATGTAATGAAATCAAATTTTTGGAAAATGAGATCAACACAAGGATTGATCTTTGAAATGTAATGGTTTGAAAACCAATTTTTTAGAAAATATGATCAACACAAGGGTCGATCTTTGAAATGCAATAATTCGAAATCAATATGATCAACACAAGGGTTGATCTTTGAAATGCAATGATTCAAAATCAATTTGTAGAAAAATATGATCAACACAAGGGTTGATCTTTGAAAAAGGTTGTAATAAAATATTTGAACTAAAATTTTCATGGTTTTTGAAAGACCCTCATTGGTAATATCATTTCTCTCATGAACGATGTCAGGATTGTCCCGTATTTTTGAAAAAGAAATTTAATGCCCCAATGTAGTAAAAGAAGAAAGTATTGAATACCAAAGGTATAAAGAAAATCGACATTTCATTGATAAGCGAAAGTTTGATAACAGAACTGAATATTTACAAGCATTTTAACTAAAAAGAGTCACAAAGACTGGGCTGACTTGCCCCTACAAAGCGACTGACAGAAAAGGATGAAAGCGGAAAACTTTTGGTATTTTCAACTCTATGGAAATGGTTCGGCTGAAACTGCAGGCTGCTCTTCCTCCTTCCTCTGGTACCATAAGCTCTTTATCAATGTAGTCCTGCACAATGTTTTTGAGGACGAAGCAGCGCTCCGTGTCATGCCCCCTCACTCGATGAAACTTGCAAAAGTGATTCTTCCATTTCCCTTTGGTGACAGAGGGATCATCCTGCTTTGGGAGCTTGATCATTTCTTTCTCGAGCAGGTATTGGAGAACATCTTCGATCGGCTGACCTAGAGGGGTAAGCTGACGATCATAACCCCAACCTTCATGCTTTGCTTTCTTCGGCTTGTTTGGCTTTCGCTGTGCACTGACCCCTATCTGGCAACTAGACTGAGCTTGCATGTTTAGGAGATCCAGCTGCTTTTCTCCTTCATTTTGGACAAAGAGATTTTTATCAAGGCAATCCTGAACGATATTCTTGAAGATGAAGCAATGCTCAGTGTCATGCCCTGTTACTTGATGGTATCTACAGAACTGGTCTATATATTTTCCCATGACTGTGGAAGGGCTGGCGGCTTTTGGGAGCCTGAGTAATCCGTTGGCCATCATGTATTCGAGGATTTGGTCGAGTGGCTCATCCAAAGGAGTGAAATCTCGATCCCTGCTCCAATCCTTGCATTTTGGTTCTTCTTGCTTCTTGCCTTTTTGTTGAGGACTGTATTGAAGAGGTCTATCATGGTTTTCACAATATTTCCCAATCTGGCTTTTATGTTCTCCCAAGTAGCTGCCCTGGTTGCCTTGATGGCTGCCCCTGCTGGCTTTGGAATTTCCTATATTGATATTGCTGCGCTTATTCATGGGGAATGTGACAGGTGCCTTTTCTTCTGTTGGAGCTTTTCCACAACTGGCTTCAGCTTGCTCGGATAATATCTCCAGCATCATCTTTTTGAACAACTGATATATTGAAGGATCCATCTCACTCTTGCCGTCCTGAACTCCTTCTCTGACAGACTTTTGAGAATCCATTCCTTGCTTTCTGCTTGTAACTGGGATTTTAGAGCAGTGTAATCTCTGAGCTTTGCCTGACTCGACTGATAGCGCCGATGCTCTCTGTAGAGCATAAATGAGCCTTTTAGAAAAGAAATTTTAATAAAGGAGGAAATCATAATCTGAAAATGAAAACATCCCATTACGAGGGATTGGGTTGTCACCAAAATTTGCGGCAACCGCACTGTTTTTCTAAAAAAAGGATAGACAAGAAAAATGTGAATAAAGATAAATTTTGAAAAGGACATATCCTGACAAAAGATGTTTTATTGTAAATAAGGAAAAGAAATTTTTTGAAGAATTGCAGGCAGGATAAAAAAGAATTAGAAGAAATTAAGAGAAGAAAAGGAGAATACACCTGGGTTTTAAAAATAAAGAGGAAAGTTTGAATAACATATACCCAGGGTTTTGGAAAATATAAGGAATATAAAATATCATACAATCATAGATATACAAACAAGGATACACAAACAACACTCCCTAGAGGCTGACTCTAAATGCAATATTTTGAAATGGCTTGTAGGACCTTAATCCTAACTCTAGGGTTCAGATCATCTGATTCCAATCAAGATATGCCGATATACTCGAGCCGAAGCTCGAAGTACGTTGCATAGAAATATTTCTCTGGTTCTAAGGTAATGGCTTCCCAACATCCTTGAGCACCTACCGATATACCTCGGACTATGGCCCTTAGGTACGTGGTAGGGTTGCGCGAACCCAAAATAAGTGGTCCAGTTGTGAGGCTCTCTCCCGAACTATGGTTCAGTGAGACAGCCCAGCAACGTGAAGACCGGGACAATGTAGGTAAGGAGTTTTTCAAAATATGCTCAACATACAAAAAATCAGATGGCTCTAATGCAAGTCCTAAAGAGATAGATTAAAATGAAGAGAAGCATACACTTGCATACATTGTTTTGCATTCAATCCCTAGAATTGAGGAGAGTTGTATTTAAGACCTAAGTCTAATGTGAGCATGGAATAATCTCCTCAATATGGTCCTACCAAACCATACTTAGATCCTATATGCAATGATGTCAGCTTTAGGACAAAATCTAGGCTCCTAAGGTTTGCATGGAAATGTAGCTGACATTTGTAGAATAAAGATTTAGATAATGTCTAAAAAGAAAAGGCATAATTCGACCGGACGGAGACGAGTCCCATCTCGGTCGCCAAAACTGTGATTATCGCAAAAAATTTTCTCTCTAGTATCTTTCTCTCTCTTCCTTCTCTTTTCCTTTTCTAACCTCTATTTTTCTCCTTTTTGAAGGAAGAAGAATAAAAGAAAGAAAAAAGAAAGAGAAAAGAAAGAAAGAAAGAAAGAAGAGGAACTATTTTGCGCGGTCTCACTTGACCTTTATTTGAAAAATATTTAGAAATTTAACTCGCCTCCATTTTGAAAATATTGCGAGAAAAATGGAGAGACGGGATTCGCTCGTCGGTACGAGGTTCGACCGTTCCTGGCACCTTTACCAGGGGTAATCAAACCAAGGATCGAATCTATGCCTTTTGCTTTGCCTAAATATAATCTAAGAATTTATTCTAACTCTAAATGCACAAAGAATCATGCTTGTGCAATGCAAGAATGTATGCTCCTTTTGAAAGATGTTTTTGAAAAATTTCTAAGTTATTCTGAGATGAACTTGGCAAAGGGGTAAAGAAATGATTTAATCTAACTTAGAACTTGAGATAGATCAGAGGGGTTCTAAGTTTTTGAAGTAAATCAGGATTGGAAGAATAGATGAGAAAGAATGACCTGAAGCTTTGAAATGAAAGGAAATGAAGTTTCAAAGTCAAAAATGGATTTTGAATTTGAATTTGAATTTGAATTTAGGAAAGGAAATGAATACTGGAGATGGAATTGAATTTGGATTTTTAAGTTTGGAATGGATCTGAGATAATCAAATGGTATTTAAGAATAGAAATGGATTTAAGGGGGGTTCAAATGAGATGTGGAAATTGACTTGGATCTAGATTTTGAAATTGAATTGGTTCTTAAAATGGGCTTAAGATCTGGGATCCGAGATCCAATGTAGAATTGGGTTCTGGATCCTAAGATGGATTTGGATCTGAAGTCTGAGATCCAATGTAGAGTTGGACTCTGGACCCTAAGATGGAATTGGATCTGAAGTCTAAGATCCAAAGTAGAGTTGGACTCTGGACTCTAAGATGGAATTGGATCTGAAGTCTAAGATCCAAAGTAGAATTTGGTTCTGGATCTTAAATGGATTTGGATCTGAAGTTTGAGATCCAAGGTGAAATAGGATTCTGGATCCTATAAGGAAATTGGATCCGAAGTCTGAGATCCAAAAGTGGAATTGGATTCTGGATCCTAAAATGGAATTGGATCTGAAGTCTGAGATCCAATATGAGTGTTGAATCCTGGATCCTAAAATGAATTTGGACTTTGTTAAATTCAGAAGATGAATCAAGAACTTCCAGATTTAAAAAATGAAATTTAGAATATAAATGAATTTCAAAGTCAAATTAGACCTTGAATTTTGAAGTTTGAATTTTGAATTTTAGAAAATAAAGGGAATCTCAAAGTTAAATTGAACTTTGGATTTGATTTGGAGTATTTAAATATAGATGAATTTGGAATATCAAAGTTAAATTGAACTTTGAAAATCCGATTTGAAATTTGAATATAAAATGAATTTGAAATCCCAAAGTTAGATTGAACTTTGAGATTTATAAATGAAATAAAATTTTGAAAATTGAAAGAATGAATTGGATTTGATAAGGATTGGAGATAGAATAGAAGAAAGTATTTACATTAATTGGAGTTTTTGAAGAGGAATATTCGGAAATATGATGCCATTCTATCCTAAATGATGAATGAATTTAAATTTTTGAAATTGGATTTTGAAAAGCTATTTCATTCTTTAAATGAATTTAAAATAAGATTGAAGATATAATACATCCTTGACTATGGTCATTGAATGTATTATATAATAATCTATATTTAAATTCAAGAAAAGAATGAAATACATTTGGTGCTTTTATAGAATTTAAAATGAAATTAACTCTCAATATACCCTGACTATGGCCATTGGTATATACTTTGGGTTAATTTTAAGTTAAATTCTGATAAAAGAAGAAAATATTTTAGGAAAATATGATGAATTTTGAAAATGGATCCAGTGTGGATCCAGTGTTATTTTGTAAAAGATAAAAATGCTAAGTTTTGTCTACACCCCGACTATGGCCGTTGATGTAAATCATCAACTTAGAATTAATTTACCTCTTACAAAATGATGCACGTGCCATTCGTGTTTCACCATTGTGAGAATTTGAGAAATAAAGGCCAAAGATGCATGGAAACAAGCAATTCCTGATATTTACAATGCTCATTCATTCTACCTAAAACAGGGAATGTAAATTCTCATTAAGATCCTAACTTATTACAAGTTTTTAAAAATTCAAGTCTCAAATGATGATATTCTCCTCATATTCCCTGCAAAACAAATTGGTTAGTGAAAAGAGAAGAAAAATTGCACCTATGTCAAGATATATGAGAAGATGAAGAAGGGGCATATACACCTATGTTCATATACGTACATATATATATATATATGTATATCTTATATATATATGGGTATGTATCTAAACACATGAATATATATATATGTATGTATCCGTACATATATATATATATACATATATATGTACACCTGATATGTGTATATGTATACATGGGTGAAATGGTGATCAGAGAAACATGGTGGATTTCTCATAGGACATTGAAGGTATTGACACCAATGCACAGGTATGGTAACTTCATTGTTTTAAGGGTTATGATGTCACCACATACTGGACTGATGCATCCCTGGCTTGGAATTCAAATCGGAGATATGATTTATAGAGATGCTCTGATGAAGATGGAGATTCCTCTGTGGCGGAACCAAGTCCCTTGGCATAAGAGCTAGTAATGGGATTGATCCAACTCAGGTGAACCATGACAGGTTCAGTGAGCTCCTGATTAGGGATGATCTAAGTGGATTTTGACAAGAAATGTACCTAAATGCAGACTCCTAATGAATTTGAGCATGCTTAAACCATGGTTCTAAAAGTTCTGAATGATCTGAAAGACCTGCTTGCTTAGTACTGCAGTAACCTTTGCATAAGAGCGTCATGAGAATTCACTGCCTGATTGATGACAACACAGACCATAAGTAGATAATAGATGGAAGGCACAATCTTGACTCATGACACTGAACATCAATTATTTAGATCCTACAAAAGATGAACAAAGAGGGAAAGGTGAGTTTGAAAGTGGATGCCATAGAAATCATAGAATTAAACAAATCAGGGGTCATAAAAAAAATTTTCAACATGTGCGGCTGATGCTGTGACCATCCAATTACATGAGCACTTGACATAACTCAGCAAACCTGGCAGCGGCACCAGCATCTTCCTTAGTGAAAATAAAGGCATTGCAGCCTCACAGTATTGGTTGCATAATTGACTGCAGCGTGCGGATGATGCTGCCGATTGAGGGGTAACACTTTTCACACTGGATTGAGCCCTATCTTACCAACCAGTTCAATAAATGAACTTTTTGCAAAAACACAGAACAGAAAACTGCACAGCAGGATTTTGGGAAAAGCTGGCAACCAATTGAACAACACCGCATGTTAACTTGATTTAAATCAAGAAACAGAGTTCAATTTGACAAAAGCATTTACTGTCATTGACCCAATAATGAATCCACTATAACAATCATTTTATAGCCACTTAAAAAAAAAATGATATTGAACCTCCATCAACATATCAACCAAAGAGAAAGATGTGCTATTGGAGATACATAGAGACTGCTACCTCCTCCTCCCAGCATTGTTACTCCAAAACAAATTTAAAGAAGAGACAAGCATTAAATAACAAAAAGCATTAAGGTCGCAGATAAGAATGAAAACACCAACATCACTGACGGCTGATCCCATGATCTGGTTCCAAGCCTAAATTTTATCATTATTTCACCATTCTCATTCACATGTGTGAGTGACATCAACACATTTGACACGTAAGGAAGAGAAAGCACCCTGAAGAATATCCTCATGTTGTATATGCCAGAAAACCATCCCATGAATCATCAGACATTGAGTAATTTAGATATAGTTACAGAAGAACAGTGATCAATGGAAATTACACTCATAGAAACAGTAAAACCACTGCCCATACTGCCGTGGACTCCTGATTTTCCAGGTTTAGGCAGTGCAAAAAGGATCGGACACAAACATTTGAAAAACAGAAAACATGGTGGACTGTGGCAAAGCAGAGTATTGTGAAATGGGAAACTGATGCTGCAAGTTGAATGATATATTTCATGATGGGATATAATGAACCCATTGATGAATGAAGAGAAAATAAATACAGGATGATGAAAGTGAAATATTAAATCACAAAAACTAATGACAATAAAAATCCTATGCTAATACAACTAATATTATACAGATATTTGATGATGTTGATGGTGAAGACTAAATTTCATGAGCAGAGGAAAATCACTAATGGAATCAATGAGATGTCGGATAGTCAACATACTGATCAGGTGTTACCAAGTGCATTGGAAGACCATAAACAGAAGCGACTATTCTGGGTGTTTCTCATGGCTAACGCTGGACAAGAAAGAAAATATGATGAAGCAAAATAATCCTCTTTGGTAAGTAAACTAACAGGGATCAAACGCACTTCAGAAGCCTGGGCTTAATGAATGCACTCAGTGGGAACTCAGGTCGTCTTATTTCACGTAGTGAGTTAGTCATAAGCACCAATGATTCAAACCCAACATAAAGAACCGATTAACAAATCGATTTTAGACATCAGATCCTGAACAGTTTGGTCAGTGAATTGAGCTCTGACATCAAGCTCTTCAAACTTAAGCAATAAACTGGCTTCTGCAACTCATGTGCACAGAAGAAAGGGGATGATTCCTCCTCCCCCTTTTTTTTTTTAGGCATGAACCAGGTTATCTATGTCAGTAATGTGGATTTAAGTGGAACAGATCAATGATAAGGGATGCTATCCAGGTAATCATAACAACAACAAACAACAATTAATTGTTTAATTGCTGAAATTAGATTGATCAATAATCACATAGATGCTCAATCAAAACTCCATGAATTAATATAGAGGAAAAACAGGAATCGAAATTCACAAAAAATAAAAAAACAAGATAACAGGAATAAAATTTGAGGATCAAAACAGATATTAAAGTTTGAAATAGATTACAACAAGAAAAAGAGCATAAATCAAAACAAGAAAAAAAAAAAAAGCAAGAAGATGGGATTGAGTTTCAGATGAACTACAGAGAATCATTAACCCCAACTAGCGTGAATAAAGCAAAAACAAATTATATAACTGACAAAAGAAATCAAACATAAACTAAAAGAAATATTCGAATTAGGAAATTCCATTTTGCTTTTTGCCAAGAGGTGAGTCGATCCTGCTATATGCAGGCCGACTCTGTCACCTATGCATTGTGATAAAAAAAATGAAAAGATAAACAAAAGAGAATGAAAGGAAGCTCAGAAGGATATAATGAAAATGGGAATCAAATTTCTACAGGAAATCGAAGGAGGAAGGAGATGACGTCTTACCTCTTAACTGCAGGGAATGGTTGAGTTTCCTTCGAAATTTCTACTTATTGGAAAGAACCAGGTGGGATATTCGCCTGGTATTTGCAGAGAAATTTGGCCTCTCTTAAACACTACGGAGGAGGGATCTTGAGGGACTGCTCTTCAGCTCTTGTAGGGGAAACCTTGAACTAACGGAGGTGAAGAACCCAGGGAATGAATCTTCTATATGTGTTGTTGAAGGATGATTTCGTGGTGTTGTTGTAGTTGATCGTTTCCTTTAGCGATGGAAAAAATCAGAGAAGAGAAGTAATAAAAAAAAGGGGAAGAAGAAGCCGGAAGGGAGAAGAGGAAGATATATTGTGATGGGGTGAAGACGGATGAAAACAAGAGGAAGGAGAAAAAACAAAGGGGTGCGGGGGTGAAGACGATGATGAATCGTGAAAGAAAAGAAGGTGGAGAAGAGATGTCGAGATGGAGGGGTGAGAAACGGATGGGGGCTTAGGGTTCTTCTGAGTGCCCTTTTAAGGAGGATGAATGAGGTTCGTGAAAGGGGTCGTTGGAGATCGAAGGTGGAGGAAGGAAAGGTTCGTGTGATGGAGGGCTTAGAGGAAGAGAGGGTTTTGGTGGGTAATGGAGGAGAGAGAAAGAGAAGGGCGATGAAGAAGGGCGCAGCCATCCTTTTTTCTGATGTCTTTCCCAAGAGAAACCCTAAGAAGGGTTCTTTTGTAAAAAAAATCGGTTTTTCCAAAAAGAGGCTTCATGTAAAAAGATTTTTCATAAAACGGTTTTAAACTGATTTTTTTAGCAAAATTGATTTTAAACCCATTTGTTTTTCTCATAACTTTCCTAATAAATTTTTTTTTTTTTGGTTTTTGCATTATCTTTTTATTTATTTTTTGTATTTTTATAATAAAATCTTAAAATCTGTGAGAAAATAAAGATTAAAACTATTTTTTTTGTATTTTTGCAAAAATATTTACAAAAGGGAATTTTTCTGAGAATTTTAAAAGCCATTTTGAGAAAATTTCTTCAGAAATGGGTTTGGATCCGGATTTTGAGAAAATATGGATTTTAAAGTACTGGATTCGGATCCGGAATTGATTTTGAATATATCAATATGGAATTTAATTTCAGAAAATCTGAATAAATGACTTGATTTTCTCAGAAAACGGGGTTAGGGGCCAAAGGGACATTTTTACAAAACTTTGAAAATTTTGGGGTGTTCACAGATGCCCCTCTTTGTTACTAAGCCGATTGAGAGCCGAGCTTATTGGCAAAGACAACACTCCAAATTTTGAAAATGCCTCAGTCAGCAGATCTGAACTGGGTGTGGAAGAATTATCTTGGAAAATATGGCTTTTCAGGCTTCAACCTTATCCTGAATGGTTTTGGGGAGACGAAATCCTCGAAGATGGTATGTTTGAGCAGAGAATGAGGAAATCGTGATGGGACTTTAGATGGAAATTCTGAACTGGTGGGAAATGAAAATTTTGATCAGGTCTCATGGGTGAGACAAGATACTCTTTTTGGAATGATTCAGGTTTAGCCCTTAACCTGGGTGGGACGAAAATATATCCAAAATGAATTTGGAAATGAGGAAAGGAATACATGAGGACCTTGATGGGACATTTTGAGAAATGCCTCATGAATTGAAGCTCAAGTGGGATTCTATCCTCGATGGATATACAAAGCATGGATTTCTTGATGGGAGGAGCTATGATGGGACTGGAAGAAATCATCTCGTCCAAACGAGGAATCTCGTTGAAACGAGACTCAGGTTTAACCCAAACCTGTAAGGAAGATACCTCGCAAAGCGAGGTTCCGGGTTAACTTTTAACCTGGATAGGAAATCTACCATACGGATTTCTCAAATGGAGAAAGCACGATGGGACCTTCGGAATTTGGACGAACAAATCTGAAGGGGTTTTTGCGAAAGGAGAAAATATAGTCCCTAAAGCTTTGAAAAGGGGAAGAAATTGGGCGTCTCATTGCTGAGACTGAAATAGCTTTGAAATTAAATAATCTTTCGCAAATGGTTCAGGTTTGACCCTTATCCTGAGTGGGGGAAATCTACCATAAAGGTTTCTCAAAAATGGAGAAAGCACGATGGGACCTTCGGAATTTGGACGAACAAATCCGAAAGGGGTTTTTGCGAAAGAAGGAAATATAGAGTCTCTAAAGCTTTGAAAAGGGGAAGAAATTGGGCGTCTCTTTGCTGAGACTGAAATAGCTTTTGAAATTAAATGATCTTTCGCAAATGGTTCAGGTTTGCCCCTTATCCTGAGTGGGGGAAATCTACCATACAGGTTTCTCAAAAATGGAGAAAGCACGATGGGACCTTCGGAATTTGGACGAACAAATCCGAAAGGGGTTTTTTCGAAAGGAGGAAATATAGAGTCCCTGAAGATTTGAAAAGGGAAAGAAATTGGGCGTCTCATTACTGAGACTGAAATAGGTTTGAAATCAAAGAATCTTTCGCAAATTGTTCAGGTTTTACCCTTATCTTGAGTGGGGGAAATCTACCATACAGGTTTCTCAAAAAAAATGGAGAAAGCACGATGGGATCTTCGGAATTTGGACGAACAAATCCGAAAGGGGTTTTTGCTAAAGGAGGAAATATAGAGTCCCTAAAGCTTTGAAAAGGGGAAGAAATTGGGCGTCTCATTGCTGAGACTGAAATAGCTTTTAAAATCAAAGAATCTTTCGCAGAAATTTCAGGTTTGACCCTTATCCTGAGTGGGTAGTCCATACAGAATTTTTAAATGAGAAAACCGTGATGGGACAGGAAGAGATACTTCCTTCAGAGGCAACTCTTTTTGGGAAATATAAACAACGCTTGGTTGCATTAAAAATGAATATTGAATGTTTATTTAATTCTTGGAATAGCTAGAAAATTTTGCCAATAAGATAAAATCATAGTAGATTCAAACGCTTCTAAATGTGCACGTATGTGCAAAGATATGCCCTCTTTTACCTAGAGTATTTCCTTCAATGAGGTTAACTCCTCGGTTTTAAGAGTCAAATTCAAAAATTTAGCGCTGATGATTTTCTTCAAGGAAGCTATCCATTTCCCTAATATGAGAATAAAAGAAATATTCTTAGCTTCATAAAAGCAGGAAATGAAGAGATATTGATAAAAGAATTTTGCATGAGAAAAGATGACTTCTGGCAACTTTGGCAGTTTGATATCTGGGTGTTTTCCCTACGATGATCTTTTTGCACTCTTTTTGAGTCATTTGGGCTTTCTCGGTTTTTCACATCATCCTTCAATTGGATGTCCTGACTTTTCTCTCTTTTTCAGGGAAGGGTACGTCACAAACTCCTTCATCTTGGAGATGCTCCGATCCTTCTATTTCTCAAGGATTATATATGATATTGGCTCAAAAGATCTTTAGATGATAGTTGGAATCAAATATCTTTTAGGGTTTGTCGGTAGGCCCATCACATCTGCCTTCATCTCGACGGTGATCCGAACTTTCCCTGGAAGGATCCGTCACAAACTCCGTCATCTTGGAGATGTTTCAAATTGATCATGCATATAATTCAGGGTTTATTAACATTTAAATATGCATGATTTTATAAAATAATGTTTCAAAAACCCAATTTTATGATAGTTTTCGAGTAAATGTGCTAAAATGATTTAAAAATAGAAAATGCATGAAAAATAGTTTTATTTTATATTTTTATACATATTTTAGTTTTTGTTATATTCATAGTAGTTTAGTTTTAGTTTTCAATTAAAAATAAAAGATAGAGAAAATAGTTTTTTTAAAATCATTTTAAATGTTTGTTTTTTTTTAGAAAAGAAAAAAATTAAATATAAATATAAATAGTTAGAATAGTTTTTTTTTTAGTTTCTTTATAAATAAGTTTTGATTTGAGTTTTTGAAAACTTTCTAATAAATTAGTTTACATAGTTTTTGTTTTTTTTTTAAAACTGAAAAAAATATATAATAAACCAAACCGGTTCAAACCGGTTTGCATTTTTTAAAAAAACTGAAAAAATAATAAACAAAACCGGCTTGAACCGGTTTGCATTTTTTTCAAACCGGTTCCAGCCGGTTTTGTGTTTTTAAAAACCCCAAAAAACGTAAAGTTCAGGGCGTCTCCTCACACGGCTGAACCTTGCTCCTTTCCCCTCTTTCCCTCTCTTCTCTCTCTTCTCA